>NC_056736.1:125262003-125482003 GCF_019279795.1 Protopterus annectens
GACTGGGCATATACAACTGTAATAGTACACAAACAATTCTTATGTATGCAAACCTGTGTGTGGTGTCATATCCTTTGACTTCACTGTGGGTATATGTTTCATGCAATAATTGTCTTTTGTATGAGAGAATCATACACTGTCCATTTTAAAAGGAGGCAACTGTACAAATACTGGCTGTTCAATATGCTGGGCACCCCCTAAATATGTATCTTCCTATACGTTTCTATATGTAGTAATATATGTATATGTGTATATATATGTATATCGTTATATATATATATATATATATATATATATATATATATATATATATATATATATATATATATATAGATATATATATATATATATATATATATATATATATATATATATATATATATATATATAACTCAACTAACTCCAGCACTCGTTAGTATAGTGTGCGCCCAAGCAAACAATTGCCCAAAAATGCGAGCAGCAATTCTTTTAAATCCAAGTTTATTATTCCTTCATCATGGTGGCTTCGGACTGCCACAACTCCTTGGTACTACAGACCGGTTTCGCCGAATAGGCGTCCTCAGTGTTCCCAGTACCCGGATCTACATGCAGTACATTTATTTGTGTTTCAAACGTCCATTTAAAGCAACATAACAACATCTAATAATATGTGTATAAATATATATACACACACATTACTACTCAAGCAACATAATTAAGCTAAACTAATATACATTAACAAACTAAATATATATATTTTTTACAAGAAATATACAACACTAAAAATTGTCTAATGGAAACCATTATATATCATAAGTTTTCATTCAACCCTGGTTTATATAAAGCGCCCAATTTCAAAATCCACATCTTCTCTTTTTGATCTAATATTTTATGTTTTTGTAACATAGTCAAATTATCACCTAATACCCTGTCTATCCCTATATAAATAAAATGTGCTCCTTTATGTTCTAACTGGTGCTTATATAAAGCACTTTGTGCTCTTTTACAATTTATATCACTAACATGTAGTGCAATTCTGTTTTTGAAAATCCTACGGGTTTGTCCTATGTAGAAAGCTCCACATTTACATACCACCATATAGACAATCCAGTTCGTATTGCATGTTATTAGAACTCTAATCTGTTTGCAGATGTAAAAGACTTAGTTTTAGATACTAATTTACAGTATACACAATTACCACAAAACATGCTTCCTTTCATGATTTCTCTGAATGATTTTTTGTCCATAAAAAGGAAAAGTGCACGTTCAATCTTCAGAAGAAATACTGTAACTATTATAACTCAGGGTGACTCCAGTACCTCTGAATTTTCCTCAAATTTAACAGACACTGATGTAGATGTGTTAGAACAAGGGGACATTTTTTCACCTGATATGAACCATCCCAAAGGCCCTTTAGAAGAGGGGGAAAAAAGCACAGAAATTGGAAGCGTGGAAAAGGAATTCAGAAGAAAACTGGGTAATTTCATTAGATAACGTGCCTAATGAAAATGACTTGATAGTCAGTTTGACACCCTATACTTTGACTAAAGATGAAAATGATGTACTAAATAAAGGTTTGAATTATGTACCTGCATTTCATGTATCATAAGTGTCTGTTGTTGCTGATGTTAAGAATTTTTGTCGTTCTTTAAATTTAAAGCCTTTTTTTAATGATAAAGGAGATGATGTACCAGTTAGTGAACTTAAAATAAAAAAATCAACTTTTCATCCCCTCTATCATCCTGCAGTAAAGATGTTTGAGGAACGTGTGTTATATGAACTACGCAATAACCAGGATATTATATTTAAAAATTATAGTAATAATATGAGTAAACAAGAGAGGGATGCTTTACATAAACTACAAGAGGATGACAGGGTAGTAATAGTTAAAGCTGATAAAGGTGGAGCAATAGTAATATGGGAATCTCAAGATTATGACAAAGAAGTAATGAGGCAACTTAGTGACCATACTTCATACATGAAATTACCATTTGATCCTAACGGGATTTAAGGCTACCATAGATGCATTTTTAGAAGATGCAGTTTGCAAGGGGATGTTAACCAGAGATACTTGTAAACAATTGATGGTAGCTGACATGGAATCTGCTACATTTTACATACTTCCTAAGATACACAAGACTATTTTAAATCCCCCAGGCAGACCAATAGTGCCCAGTCGGGGGTCATTAATAGAGCCATTGTCCATGTATTTAGAAAGGCAATTGAAAATATTATTGCCTTTAATTAGAGCATGGATTAAGGACAGCACAGAATTTTTGAGACTTATGGACAATATAGCTGTCCCCTTACATGCATATGTGTGTACTCTAGATGTTCAATCATTGTACACCAGTATTCCTCATAAAATGGGCTTAGCTGCAGTTAACTATTGGGCTGAATATTCTGGGCTTTATACCAGAACCCAGATTGATTTCATACTTAAAATGCTGAGTATGGTGTTAGAACATAATTCATTTATGTATAAGAAAAATTGGTTTCTGCAGATGAGAGGTACGGCTATGGGTACTAAGTTTACACCCATTTATGCCAACCTATTTATGGGCTATTTAGAGGCTAGGATGATATACAGTGATGGGAATATATATAAACAACATATGGACATGTGGCAAAGGTATTTAGATGATTGTTGGTGTGTCTGGATAGGGACAGTTGAAAAACGGTATGAATTTAATGAATGCCTTAATAACAACGCTCTTGGAATACGATTTACTAGTAAGATAGAACAATTTAACATAGATTTTCTGGATGTTAACATCACTAAATTAATAGATGGAACAATTATGACTAGTATATACAGAAAACCTTTTACTAAAAATTTGTTACTGGAAGCTAAGAGCTGTCATCCTAGACACATAGCCAAAAATATACCAAAAGCACAGTTTGTCAGATTGAAACGTCTATGTAGCAATGAGCAGGAATTTGATAAAGAGGCAGCAAATATGCATGAAAGATTTACATATAGGAGATATAATAGTAATATGGTCTCTAGTGCTCTTAAATATGGCAAGATGCAGGATAGAAATAAGTTGTGGAATGTTAATCAAGAGAAAGAAGTTGTGCAGGCAGATAAAATGAGATTTATTACAACATATGGTACTAATACTTTCAAAATTAAGCAGATGATACAAAAACATTGGTCAATTTTAAAAAAATGATCCTTATTTTGACCAAATGATAGGTGACCACTGTAATTTTGGGTATCGCAGAGGAAAGAATATAGGAGAGCATCTTAATAAACATAAGAAATCTTCCTTCATGGACAAAAAATCATTCAGAGAAATCATGAAAGGAAGCATGTTTTGTGGTAATTGTGTATACTGTAAATTAGTATCTAAAACTAAGTCTTTTACATCTGCAAACACAACTAAAGTTTTTGATATTAGAGTTCTAATAACATGCAATACGAACTGGATTGTCTAAATGGTGGTATGTAAATGTGGAGCTTTCTACATAGGACAAACCTCTAGGATTTTCAAAAATAGAATTGCACTACATGTTAGTGATATAAATTGTAAAAGAACACAAAGTGCTTTATATAAGCACCAGTTAGAACATAAAGGAGCACATTTTATTTATATAGGGATAGACAGGGTATTAGGTGATAATTTGACTATGTTACAAAAACATAAAATATTAGATCAAAAAGAGAAGATGTGGATTTTGAAACTGGGCGCTTTATATAAACCAGGGTTGACTGAAAACTTATGATATATAATGGTTTCCATTAGACAATTTTTAGTGTTCTTGTATATTTCTTGCAAAATATATGTATATATATTTAGTTTGTTAATATATATTAGTTTAGCTTAATTATGTTGCTTGAGTAGTAATGTGTGTATATATATATTTATACACATATTATTAGATGTTGTTATGTTGCTTTAAATGGGCATTTGAAATGCAGATAAATGTACTGCATGTAGATCCGGGTACTGGGAACACTGAGGACGCCTATTGGGCGAAACCAGTCTGTAGTACCAAAGAGTTCTGGCAGTCCGAAGCCACCATGATGAAGGAATAATAAAATTGGGATTTAAAAAAATTGCTGTTCACATTTTTGGGCAATTGTTTGCTTGGGCGCACACTATACTAACGAGTGCTGGAGTTAGTTGAGTTGTGTTTATGGTCTTTGCACTGTTGGATATATTTTGGTCGTGAATTCGGGCACCTTTTCGAGAAGCAAGTATATATATATATATATATATATATATATATATATATATATATATATATATATATATATATATATATATATATATATATATATATATATATATTTATATATATGGGTCCCCTTCAGTCGATTGAATGTTTGCAAGTTCGAACCACATATGGCCGAGACCATATGTTCGAACTTGTAAACGTTCGATCGGACTGAATAGAGATCTCCGTACAGAGCGGAAAGGGAAGATTTCCCATTTGCACAATGTAGTGCGATCTCGGAGTTGGTATATTTAAGTAAGGGGGATGCAGAGGGGCATAGCCCCCCTGCTATAGATGTTTAGTTTTGTGTTTTTTTTTTTTTTATGAGTTTTTATTTCAGTGTTCAAACTTGTACGAGTTCAAACATATGGTCTCGGCCATATGTGGTTTGAACTTGTAACAGTTCAATCTACTGAAGTAGATCTACATATATATATATATATATATATATATATATATATATATAGATATATATATATATATATATATATATATATATATATATATATATTTATATCTATATATATATATATATATATATATATATATATATATATATATATATATACATATATATATATATATATATATATATATACATATATGTGTGTGTGCATATGTATCACTGGAATGTTTATTGCTTCCACATTGTACATTCCCTATGGTAGGCAGACTGTACTACATGATACGTTATTGATATACTTTTGACATCATTAACTTCTTGTGGCTATGTTGTGTAGGGTCCTGGGTATGGGACTTACAAATGTTGGTATTGTGTTGTAAGGCAGATCTTTTTGGCTTTGGGGGAGGGGATGATATCAATAATTACAAGATGTACTTAGATTGGGCCCGCTCTCCCTCATTAATGGTGACTTTGGTCATATATATATTTGTTGTGTTCTGTTATATATCTATAGATATATATATGTATATACATATATATCTGTTTAATTATATATTGATATATATATATATATATATATATATATATATATATATATATATATATATATATATATGTAGACATATATATCTATAGATGTATACATATAGACACACACATATATCTACATATATAAATACATTTCCTGTACTGTTGAATTACTGTGCTGGATGATATGTTTGTGAAAACATGAGTTATGTATACCAGACATGGCTTAGTGGTAAATCGCTGTGACTGTGATATGCAGGGTCCTGGGTTTGAGACTTGCAAAGGCTGATTATTTTGTTGCTGGGCAGACTAAGGGCTGTTTGATACAGAGTAATTAAGGCACTTTTAAGCAGTTGTAAGCAGGTTTACATTGGTTTGCATGATGGTATGCAATGCTAACTTCCGGTTAAATATTTTTCCACTCATTTAGCCTCTAAATTGCTTATCATGTCTAGGCATTGCTTACCCCCGTGCAAACAGGATTAAAACTGCTTACTGCTGCTTAAAAGTGCTTACTCCCGCTTACCCCTGCACTAATTTCTTAAAAAGAAAAGAAAAAGGGTTGATAGGAAAGTGGTGAAAAATGGGCACAAAGAGGGAAGGACAATAGGAGAAATAGCTGGGGATATGCAGGACAGGTGTAGGGAAGGTCCATAGCTGCCCATTTCTTCTACAGCAACAGCTGTGCATATACACTGATTTGGAGTTAGACTTGGATACTCATACCCCTGAGAGAGGGGTGAGAACAACAATAATATGTTGTGAAGCCAATTAGACCACATTACATGTGTCCAGTGGACATGTGTGCAAAATGAATAGCTATGTATGGGGCAAGATTTTTTTTGGGAACAGATTGCCCTTTTTTTTAAGGTGAGAGTGGGATGCTGGGGAGGGATAGTAGGTATATTTGGGGAGGTAAGTTGGGTAGGATGACAGACAAGACAGCATACAGGGATGGTATATGACACATGTGGGGGGTAAACACTTTGGATGGAGAGGGGTGTTTGGAAGTCAGAAACCCATGAGCCCCCAAATGGAAACAGTGGGACTGAGGTCCCCACACATGGGCATTCACCACTTCACCTTCACTGCCCTGAAGGTGGCTGTGCTGATGGCAGGGTAGGAGGGGCAGGCTGACCCTCTAGATGCACCACATAGCCCACAAGCTGGTGTAGCTTATCTCTGAACTACCTGTGAAGCTCGCTACGCACCAGACCCCGGACCTGACGATGGGTTTCCTGTCTGGTCCCACTCCTGGGGCGGAGAGCCCCATCCCCTGAGGCAGTTCCACCCAAAGGTGGTGCAGGACCAGCAGACGAGGAGGTCCCAGGATGGGCTCCTGACATGCTGGTGCCCGCTGCCATGTCCAGATGTGGTGGAAGAGGTGTGTCAGCTGAGACCAGCCTTCCCAAACGTTTTATGGTGTTTCAATTTTAAAACATATGTGGGTTAGTGATAGTCAACACATTTCAGGGTTAGGTATAACAGCATGCATAGCTATTCCCATTAACCCAATACACCAGATATGGAACAGTTGCATAGCAAACAGAACATATGCATATATGGAACCACAGTGGACATTACAACAGCATGCAGGTACATTGATGGCCGCATGCCACCAATGTGAGAGTATTTCAACATGGCACATGCATAGAAACAAATTTCAATATTTATCAAACAATAGGACATACATCCCAACAGTAGATTTAATTGTACACATACCCACTGAGTTGTGTATTTAGATTATTGTTGCAGATATGGCGGGAGGGGAGAAAGATGTAATTTAACAACTTGTATATCCCTGTAGTTCTCAATACTTTCTTAGCTAGTGCTGTAATTTGTACCTTACAGGTTTCATTACACTACCCTATGGCCTTAGCTTGGACAGTGGTATGTTTGTAGACAACTATATATGTGAACTGTGTTTTACCTGCAGTATACACCTCTTACCTGGTATACCTGTGGAAGTGTTGTTTGTTAACACTACTTGACTGTTTCTATGCATATTCCCAGATACTAGGTTGATGTTATGCACATTACCTCTCAGTCTCTTAATGCACATACTCTGGGCAAGTATTGACAACATGCAGGTGAAACGGGGGCATATTTTGGCAATTGCCCTCATAAACTTTTGGTGAGTTGCTATAATGACAGGTTTGTTTTCATATACATTTTCTGAATATTTACAAGTTTGACAGCCAGTTATATGTCATTAAATGCTGCCTAAATGTCAGAGATCATCACACTGATTTGCCAGGGGGACAGGGTATCATGCAGCGAATATGGGCCAATTATCTGGACATTCTGGACAAATCTGTACAGTTGAGGGGTATGATTCTGCATACAGCTTACTGTCTCTCCCAGGATTTGAACCATGGCTGTGTCTGCTAAAACTAAAACTGTGCATCACAGTTGAGTGTGCTATATAGATATTACTGTGTATCACTTCTCTGATTTCTATCTATAAGTCTCCTGTAGTTTCACAATCTGACCTTGTAATTACAACACTCTTATACAGGGTTTTCTAGACAGTTTTATTATGTAGCACAGTGTGGATGACAGTGATGAGTAATACCTTATTATTCAGAGAAACTGCAGCACTAACAATGCCATACAATACCAGACTAAACAGTACCAGTCCAGGATTTCAATCTTTTATTTCTAGGCACAGTGTTCGTATCTGACAGACCTGTGGAGGGAATGTTTGTTAACACTACCTGAATGTTGCCATACATATTACCAGATTCCACATTATTATGCACATACGTCTCACTCTGTTACTGCACATGCTCTGGTCATAGCTTCACAACATGGGGGTAGAGATGGGATATACTTTGCATATTACTCTCATAACATTTTGGTGAGTTGCTAGAGTGACAGGTTTGTTCCTATAGATGCATTTCTGACAGTTATAATGTCTGACAATCAGTTGTATGTCATTATTTGCTGCCTAAACTTCTGGGATCATCCCACTGATTTGCCAGGGGAACAGTGTGACAGGCAGGAAAATTAAGCCAATGATCTGAACTTTCTGACAAAATATCTGTACAGTTGAGGGGTATGATTCTGCTTACTACTACTCCGAGGATTCATACCATGCTAACCATGGGGGTGTGCTAAAAATACAACAGTGTACATCTCACTTGAGTGTGCTATTTGGGTATTGTTGTGTCTAAGTCTCCCTCAGTTGTACAGTATGACCTTGTGATTACAATAGTTGTATACAGACATTCCTACACATTTTATTTATGTAGCACAGTGTGGGTAACAGTGCTTAATACAACAGTACTATTAAGAGAATGCAACACTACATTACTATATGATATCAGAGTAAATACAAGCAGTCCAAGAATTAGACCTTTATTGCCACGCTGTTACCCTTTTATTTACATACAACCTACATGAGACTCTTCCTGCCACATTGTCATTCAGTATATCCTGTACACAATACAGGTTTTATACTGGCAATTAACTTTCTACTACTTTTAGATTTATTTCTTATGACAATACATACATGTAAGATTATTACCAACCTGCCTCATGATGCAGCCCCTGCAGCCTACAGGCATAGGTTTCCTGATTCACAGCCTGCTCTGCTGCCGCTGTCAAAGACATAAGAGGAATATTTAGCCATACCTATCCATAATATACATAAGCTGGCAATTATTAAGCAGGTAGTAAATGATGCTTACACACTGCTGGGACATCACCCCTCTGCCTAGCTTCTTGGATCCACTGATCCAAGAGCTCCCTCTTCCTCCATTTCAAGTTGGCATAGTGATGCCTGACCTGCTCACCAGTTCGAGGTATGCCAGTGGCACTGGTGAGGTCACGGGGTGGGATGGTCCCAGGCTTCATCTTTATATTGGGAAACCTGGTACTAACACTGTAGCAGTCTCTCCTCATCATCTTTTATGAGGAGCCCTGCCATGACTTTGGACTCCTGGATGTCCCAGCGCTGCACTTGGAAGCACGATCCTTCTCCAACACCAGCCATAGTGCCTACAGGGGAAGCTGCAACCATTTATGAGATGCATTCCCACCTGTGTTGTTTAAATTGGGCCGATTTCCCACACTTTGCCGTGATTGGATGGTTTTGAAAATGCTAAGCTATGGGCAAACCTGCTTGCCTAACGTTGGCATTGCTTAAAGGGGTATACCAATGGGCAAACTGATTTAGCTGGGCTACGCATTGCTTACACCTAGTAAGCAGAGGTGTGCAATGCTTAGTGTTGCTTATTTTTAAATTTGCACACTATTTGCTGTTTGCAATTTATTTATCATTCATTACATGTTATATATTTGCTTGGTATCCGTGATTCTTGTGTACGTACACTGTATGGGGTACTTGTATTTATTGGGGAATTTCACCACTTTATTACAATGACACCTCACATCTGGACTTAATGCAGTACTCCAGTTCACACATATATATTATGTAGTAGGTTATACAACATAAAACTGTTTATAGATCCCTTTCACATGTAAATTGTGATTTTGCTATAGCGAGGATCTGTTTGGGTATACCTCAGTTTTTAGTACAGCTGTGATGGCTTACTAGTTAATCATGTGACTATAGTGTACAGGGTCCTGGGTTCAAGACCTGCAAGACTTGTTTATTTTCTTGCTGGGCAGAACAGGGGCTTTTGGATACAGAGTGATTAAGACACTTTTAAGCAGTTGTAAGCAGGTTTGCATGGGTTTGTATGATGGTAAGCAATGCAAACTTCCAGTTAAATATGCTTACAGAGAGTTAGCTTCAAAATTGCTTAGCCTGTGTGCGTATTGCTTACTCCCATGCAAACAGGTTTAAAGCCACTTACTACTGCTTAAAAGTGCTTATTCACACTTACCCCCACACTAATTTAGAAAGAAATGAACCATGGGTCTTGGGAACGTGGTAGATTTGGACACTCTATGGATTATCATTCATTACACATTATAACTTCATTTAGTATCCCTGATTCATGTATATGTATACTGTATGGGGCACTTGGGTTTATCTCTGGATTTTACCACATTATTACAATGACACCTGACATCTGCACTTAATGCAGTACCACAGTTCACAAATATGTGTTATTTAATAGGTTATACAGCAAAAAAAAAATGTTCATAAATTGTTTCACATGGAAAATGGAATTTATTACAGTGAGGATTGAACCAGGAATGACTGCTTGCAAAGTGAACGCTCTGATCACTACACTATTACAGTACTGCTTCAACTGAATGTATCTTGATATTTAGCTTTGTGTGCTATTTTAAGCTACAATACGCGTAGCTAAGCAATGGGCAAACACGCGCACCTACGGTTAAATTTAATCTGTTTGATAAAAAAAAAGTCTCTACTGTTATTTTCTCTAGCAAGGGACAGATTACACTTATTGCTGTGGATTCCTGCATGCATCTGCACATTTGGTAGACATCTTAGCAACCCCCCCCCCCATACCTCTCAACCTTTTCATGCAAAATATCTGGACAAAGCTTGACAAAATAAGGTACAACCAGGGACATATTTTAAATATTACTCATAAATTAGGTAAGTTGCTAGAGTAACAGGATTTGTTTTAAAGTAATGTTTCTGATGGATTTGGTGTCTGAAACTCAAATGTATGCCATTATTTAATTACTTCAATCCTGACATCATCTCAGTGATTTCCCAGGACAAATGGGGTACAGGCCAACTGTATGGGTGAAAAATCTGGATATTCTATAAAGATTCGTAAAGTTGGGAGGTATGCAACCCCCTATGAGTGTTCTCGCTCATTCTAATTGCTGAACGGTATTTCTCAAGTGAATAGGTGTGTGTATTGTGAGAGCTCTGCTCTCAGACACACTCCCTGCACTCGTCCATGCTCCTTGTCCATTTAGGAGCAGAGGCAGCACGCCTTCATAATATGCATGGTGCGCTGCTGTGCTGCTCTTAAACGGTCATTTCCATGCAAGAATAAGCTATTCCTGCACGGAACCTTACTGAATCCCAGTTGTGTTGTTATAGCATCAGACAAAGCACTGAGTATGCCATTTTCCATCTAGTTCTAGACTGTAGCACACAACAGGGCAATAAAATGTTTTTATTTCATTAAATTTCAAGATGCAGGTACTCTATTGTTGTTAAATGTTGACACAAAGAGCAGGATTCCATACATTTCTCGAAAGTCATCACAATCTGCTGAGTTCTACACAATATTTACAGCTAACCAAGTAGTATGCAAATGAGCAACAGCCTAGAGAGAATACCTCAGTGCAACACAGACATAATCAGTGACATCGGTACAACCACAATCAATCACGTCAATTGCATTTTTCAGGAAAATTCATCCATAAAGTAATATATGTATGCACATTACCAATACACATCTATGAAAGGTATACAAGCCCAACAGAACTTTCAATAATACATGGAAAGTACTAAATGAAGTCAAATGTATATCCGCAGTTAACATTTTAAAAGAGGGCAAATATCAAGAAACAATTACAGATATTGCCATAGTACTTAGATACACATATATAAATATGCCCATTACAATTTGTGAAATCCAACATAATCGTCAACATTTCTAAGTAAAAAAAAAAAATAAAAATTAATTAACAAGGGAAAAGGGCAATCATGGCCACATTACCATGACTAACAGTAACTAGTAATGAGTGCAGGACACGTGTGGGAACATAAGTAATGCACACACCCAAGGAAATAAGCCAATAAAAAAACTATAACCACATAGCAAGATTCACCTGTAATTTTCCCTCACAAATACCACCATTGTCTCCCCCCCTTAACCAACTACAATGGCTGGAATTCCCTCAACTACTACAACTTTCTCAGCTACTGATAGCACACTGTCTGCTGTATAAACCCACCAACTGTCCCTCCCTGTCCACTCTCCTATCCCTATACAAACCCTCACAATCCCTTCATAGTGCTGACCAACTGCTACGTGACACCTATAGACCTAACAGATCAATAGGCGGATTACTGTATAAATGATCTTTTACTGTATAAATGTTCTTTATCCCAAGTCTGGAACAAACTCCCAACCAACATACATTCCATTCAATCTTCATTTCTATTTAAACAAGAACCAAAGAACTACTTTGCCAACTCTCTCTCTCTTGCACCTGTCACCACCCTACCTAACACAGTCTCAAACAACTGTCAGACCATAACAATTTCTCCTCTCTTTACATAATATAACTTTCTCATACACTAGTACCATAGACCCACAGCTCTGCCACTGAGCAACACTATACCTGCATGTCATTTTTCTCTTCCTTACCAACTACACTCCCTTTCCCCTCCCTCCATCTATACTCTGCTCCCCTAGCTTTCCTCCCCATCTCACTACTTCCTACCCTTCTTTTTATTATTCCTATCTTTATCCCTCTCTACCAACTTCAGTTTAGTGATTAGAGATGTTCAAGAACTTTTTCCATGTTGCCCTAGCAGTAAATCTTCTAATTTACTGCAGAGCTCTTGCTAGATTTTGTTTATGCTGATTATTTTGCATTGTTTATGTTGTTTTCTCCACTATCAGATAATTGTATATTGGCTCTGTATACAGATCCACTTTTCCTGTCATGTAAACCTTGTTACTGTTATTGTTATTGTTAATATTGTTGTATTGTATTGATACTTTTTTGTTGTGGTGCTTTTCTTGTCAGGTCTGACTGAAAATAGGACACCAGCCCAGTGGACTAACCCAGTTAACAAAAGACAAATAAATACTAAATGAATAAATAAATAAATAAATAAACAAATAAACAGATATGGGATGAGGGTGAAGAAAGGGGCTCACATTTGTTTGGTGGGAATAGGCCTCATTTTATGTATATTGGAGAATAGCAGGAAGGGAAAGACGCAGAAAGAGGAGGTGGGTAAAAGGGTAGGTGCAAATATATAACAAATATCACAAGAAATGACAGACAAAGATCAGTAATACAAATAAATAATAGTTAAGGTACACAGACAGCACACATATACACTATACCACATAGGTGAGGGAAAAATGGCAAACAAGCTAGGAATGAATAGCCATGGTGCAACACAAAAATGCATATGTACCAATGTACAAGTCAGTGCTGAAATGTTGTAAACTGTGACATAAACATACCAGAATGAGTATGGCCGATGGTAAATGTGTGTTGGTGTAAAATAAATGGGGTGTACTGTCATTGTAGTACACAATGGATATCAGAAAAATCTTCCACCTGGTTGTTAGCAATGCAAGTGTTAGCCAAGAAGTATCAAGGATGATCAAATCTAGGCAAGGAAATGCAAGAGCAGACAAATGGAGAGTAAAGTAGAGCCTCCAACCCCACATGCAAAAGACAAACAACTAAGCACAGTGTCAAAGAGCAGTAAAGCAGCAAAATATTAATGTGGCTGTGTAATAAACAAAGAAGTATGCATAGCACAAACTCAGTGTAAAATAGGATCTATATGTCAAAGACACATTCCATGCTAGAGCCAATATATATGGGTGTTCAGGTATATAACACAGATGTGTGAAATGCAATGACATTACATAAGCCAGACAGAAAGAAGGCTCATCACACATACCCACATCAATGTCATGGAATATGAAGTAAATGGAGATACATATATGATTAATAAAAAGCTAAGGAATCCAAGCCTGTGCATAGGCAGGGAATATGCTAATGTCTGGGTAATGAACAACACATGTATAACATAAACACTGATGGAATCTACTTAATTGCTACCACCTTGTGTGCATATGACACTCATGTATATGATTCCCATTATGGTTGCACAAGGTCATATTGTACCAGCACACCTACATTACAATGATGATATGTTACAGAAAGGTAAACATACTCATACACAAATGCCATGTATGTGTGAAAATTTTGGCCAAAGCTATATGGGGGAAGGGAGATGGAAAATGTGAGGAAATGCCAGCTAAAGAAATTATGCACAGAATATAGCAGGACAGCCATAGCTAAAGAGAAACAGTGCACATGCGTGTGTCCACAACACGAGATGTGCTACAAGTCATAACATGGTACAGTGACACAAACTGCCAAAGCCTGACACGTGCATGGTACACTAGGGTTGGCTATAAACATGACTGTGTACAAATGACACAAATTCCGTAATGTGCAGTAGATAAACAACAAATGCACAGGTACACAAAACAGTAGGTTTAATATCAAATATAGATATATATATATATATATATATATATATATATATATATATATATATATATATATATATATATATACTGCCATGCAAACATAATATAACAGGTAGTATAATCACCTTTGTTGATATAAATATCACAGTATATGTGCTAGGACTGATCAAAAGACAGTCTTGTTTACACAAGTACAGCACAATAAACTGATAAAAGTGCATGTAATCAGTTGCATATAGCAAGGGTGGTTTTGTGTCAATCATATTATAGCCATACACATGTACATCCATGTAAATCAGTGTATATGTACTATAAATGTGTTACACATGGATGCATATGCTAACCCATGTATACATGTTCATAGGTTCATAGATTCATAGGTGTTTACTTGACTAACAACCACAAGAACCTTTATAAGCCTAGCCGTGTATCCCAAATCTCTGACAAGTTCTTGTTCCCTTGATGAGTGGAAGCAGTGGTTTGGGAAATGAAACATTTAAAAGCAGGGGTCTGGGAAATGAACCATTTACTGGCTGTCTTTGTTCATTAGAGACATAGGCGTCAAATCAGGGATGAATTTGCTGTTTCTTATTCATTTTTCTTAGTTACATGTGAATTAGGTTAAAGAGGAACTCAGCTTCACATCGTTGGGGATCCTGTTCCAGAGATGGGGTAGTCTGTGGGATACATACCTGTCTTAATATAAGCTATGCTCAGAAAGACTGGTTAGTGCCATAAGTGCAAGATATGGACAGAAAAGGGAATCATGAATGGTGGTAAACATAGCATCACCTCCATATTTTAATAAGGGGCCACTGAATGTCAATGCAGTATGCGAAGGATACTTATTCAGATGTACCTGTCACATTACTCTAAAACAACAGTAGTATTAAACTGTGCGTTACATGCAACAATATTTGCCAGTATATAGCACAAGCAAGGTCATGTGCCAGTGGGAGAGTATGACTCAACCATGTTACATAAGGTACAAAATTAAGGACATGTCATGTTGTTGAACAGACATGTGATAGAAAAAAATAAATACACAAATGGATGCAAGACATATACATGGATAACGTGAAAAAAATGCAATTGAGTGACTTCACTGTGATATGTGAAAAGAATGGGAGTAATGAAGTATGAAAGGTGCTATCCTTTCTAACTATATACAGGATCAACACAAGCAAAACAATTATGTCCCACTCACATTATGCTGATAGTCATATTTGTCACATACAGGGCCAGGGTGTATTGGGCTTAACAATATTATGCTGTACAGAATGCACAGGAGTACACCCATGTACAGATTGAAGAAGTAACACCCTTGCCCATATCGAATATTGCATGCAGTAATGACAGCATGTATTAATCATGTAAATAATAATGTTAAAGCATGTGTCATTTACTAATGCGTGTCATACTACAGCATCAAGATAAAGCCATATATGATCTCATATGTACAGTGTTCATTATGACATATATCTGAAAAGCATGACAACAATATGGGATGTGTGCACAATTGTGTCTAGGCTGTAAAAAAATGTAATATAGAAAACACCATGGAAGTAGCATTACATAAGTGGCTCATACAGGCAATACTTATATTCCAAAGGGACCACTCCAATAGGGTTGAACATCAGAAAAGATCTCTTTAGTGATTTTCTGGAATGAAATACTCATAGCATGTGCCATGTCTTGAAAAAAGGTACACATCAGATCCCTTTTCCGTGTTTGGAAAACATCTATCACTACATTCTGGATCTGGTCCAAAAAGTCATCAGCCCAGTAAAGTGGTGAGCATCTTCTATGCTAAGCCGCAGAAGCAATGGTGCATGCAGGTCCTGGTCTGTCATCATCATCATCATCTTCCCCATCATGGTCACCATCCTGGCCCTCAGAGTTCATCTCAGCAGGCAATGATTTGGCAGGTCATTGTCATTGTGCAACTGATGAGGCAGCACTGATCTCATGCTCTGGAACATTTCAACAAAGGAACAAAACATTATGCATTCATAACAGTTATTAAAATGTAAAATCAGATAAAAAATTAATTTTGTAACTGTCATGTATGTGATGTTACACTATTATCTGATGCCAGGCATAAATGCAGTCCATATTAAATTACAAAATGGTGTGTAACATACTTCATAGTCATATTCTAAACATGTCTGAAATAAAGCACAATTATTGATAAGGTTTGCACATAAATGCATACACCAGTTACAATACATATCTACTACATATGTATACAAGCAGACATAATCTACATTGTGTGACACTGTACGATGTGTAGCTATGATAGATTAGTTACAGAAAGTAGCAGTAGTCAAAGCCATATGTATAGAGATTACACAATAAATGCTACTGAAGCATTATGAAGGTCCTGGGAAGGAGGCCATTCTCACAATAGTGATACTTATGTAGAAGTAATACACAGGGCAAATCTTCCTATACTGCCACATCTATCTACTACTTCATAGTATGTAATTATGTGCCACATAACACAATCGGTCTTACAGGCAGGCATCTAAAACAACTAACAGAACCTTGTGCAAGTATAAAGGCCCAATAAAAATACTGGAAAAATACTTTATAGCTATTCCATTGCAAATGCCTGGAATAAACTACCTCACAATGTCAGATGTATCACTGAACCAAACACCTTTAAAATAGCAATTAGAGACTACTTCACAAATCATGGACATGCCTCTGCAAGGACCCAACATAAGCTACCTTCCACTACCACTGAGTGCTGCCCTCTCAGCTACTACCATACTAGTCTTATTACAGCCCCCCACCTGCTCTCTGTTCTTTCTAACCTCTACTCCACATTCTCTTCCTCTGCTTCTCTTCTACACTTTACTAGCATCAACCTTATATATCTTGGTACCTTTTCACCTCATATATTCTTACTAGTGCTATTTTCTATATACCTCCTTCCCTTACTACAATGTCTCTTCCTAAATCTACTTATAACTGATCATATTTTGTTATCAAACATTTATCCGGGTTAGTCACTGATCATAAATCCCCAACTTACTCGTACCTCTCTCTTTTTCTACAGAATGTGTTTCTCTTGTTAAAAAAATGATTATGTACAGTTAGTTATTCATTGTTTAACTCATAATTTTTATTTCATTTTTTTACTCGACTTGTAACATGTCTGCACTAATGAATGTCTATGCATTGCAATATCGGAGCTTTTCTCCTCGGATATCTGCTGAAAAAGGGCTTTGACCAGACAGACCAACCTGGTTAACAAATGTCAAATAAATAAATAACTACTACTTTAATGTCAGATGTACACCAACATAAATGAAAAAGTGATTATATGATATGCAATTAACAACATCAAAACATATGAAACATGATATTTATGTTTGCCCACATTCTGTCACAGTATAATACATTTGTTTTGCCACTGCAACAGTCACCAGATCTGAATCATGAGGTTTATTTATACTTTGCATAACAAAAGACACAAGGGTGTAATAATAAGTGTAATGTCATCATTATGCAACATTCTAAATGTCATAATATTCATGTAGTCATGATATAAATAGAAGAGCATGACTTAGAATGCCCATCATACATTTTGACTAAGTTACTCATGTACATTATAAGGCGTACAGTACTCAGTTCATTACAATACTTCTGTTGTTACTTGTACATTAACTAATATATCAGCCTTTATTATGCATGCAAAACAAACATGTACACAGCACACAGACATGTATATACCAGTAAGCTGCAAGACAAGAATGCTATATCACTTTAGTATACAACACCAACATGGGACTCAAATCCCAAAGACTTGGTCTAATGCAAATTAATAATAACACTGAAACCAGACCTTTATGAATGTGGCCAGTTATTACTAGATAAGACTTCTAGCACTATCAATCAAAGGATCATATTAGTTCATTATATAATGATTGCTATGTACAACAAAAGAATAGTGAAAAATATAGCTATTATTACTTGTTAGCAAGTAGTGCCATATAATACATTATCACATTCTGCATATTCAGTCACTGATGTTTCATTCTCACTACTGTGCACACATGAGGATTATTGCAAACAGCAGGAAGCTAGATACAAACCTACAATCTTCACCTAAATTCACACTACAAACCAATCACTCTAAACCTCATTAATCGAACTTCACTGTAATTGCATTAATTGATAGAAGTCAAACAATTTACATCTATGATTATATGAGTGAAGCATTACATACACTGACAAGTGTGCCAATCAAAGATGAAATTGTGTGAATGTACAGATATACCTAACCATGTGGACAAAGACCCATAAATGTACACAGTTATTCTATGCTGAACTTAATGTGGTATTATGTCATACTCAATAAGATTGTGTACGTATGCATATAATGAACTATACCCAACATTTCCATCTTCCTTTATATGTATATGCATAAATACAAATTAAAAAGTATGTGCAAAATAGCAGATACATTTATTTATTTTGTAATTTATTTACTGAGATTTGATTACCAGGAAACTTGACTGGGTAGGAGTCCATTTTCAGAGGACCCCTAGGGAGAAAAAACTCCAAAGTATTGCAAAACATTTTAGGAATAATAATTCTACAGTCTTTAATAAAAATAATACAAAAAAAAAAACAAATACAGTTTAAAGAACTATACCAAATTAGACATAATATGAAAAAAATGCGTAATAATGGATACAAGGTAAGTTTTGGTGGGAATGTTAAAGAGGAGGGGAGCAAGGATAGAGCCTTGTGGTGCACTATCGGTGAATGGGATATATGGAGAGGATGATTATATATATATATATATATATATATATATATATATATATATATATATATATATATATATATATATATATATATATATATATCTATATCTATATATATAGATCAATAGATAGCCCTGTATGTGCAGGTGTACATGTGGTAGTAATTCTTTATGGATATGTACACACATAACATATATGATGTGAAATAAAGGAGCATTACAAATGCTGCCATGTGCAGTACATAAGCTGCTATACATATTTGACATCACATTGTACACAATACATCCAAACTGCATTGTATGATGTGAACTGTCAACATTCGTAACATAAAAGACTAACAGAATGGAGCAAAAGCACTGCCACTCATAACACATTTTCTGAAAGTCAAACATGACTGTGTGATGTATTGTTTGTGGTGGGATTTGAACACCAAAGCTATACAATTATGTCTGCATGTCATCACACTGCTTACAGCTACACCCTTCAGCTATAACAGTTCAGGTATCCAACTTTGATAGTTAGCAACATAACGTCTGTATACACATGAAACACATAAACAACCATTAAAGGAATTAGTATACAGCTATGGGATTGAAACCTACAGATGGAAAGTACATAGTAGGGCAGTCAATGAAAAGTAATAATGGATTACAAGACTGTTGTGACATTTAAACTTTGGAGGTAACATATGAATGTATTACTCAGTGCTCACACATACATCATTATTGACAGATGTGTTCTGTGTAATGTTTCTATAAGCTTTGTAAGCAATGAAAAAATGCAGAGTCATTTGCAGTCTGTGCTCTATAGGCATCAATGTACCATGGCCATGCTAGATGTGTAAAATCTCTAGTGTATGAATTACCAAACAAAAACAGATCGCCCACATGTGATGTGCAACAAGTAAATGAATAACTTCTAAGATTCCATCCAACATAGTCGACACTGAGATTTGAACCCATACATAAACAAACAATATATACACTGCATTATTGCTTATCCAAATAAGCAACTAGACAACACATTTCTTTCAAAAATGTAAAAGTCTGTATTATAGAACAAGAAAATGCACATTTATCCGCAGAATAAAAGTAATGTGTCTGCACACTATGTTTAATTTTCATAGTTTGTAAGAAAACATATGTCTGTAATTGAAACAATTTCATAACCATTAAAGGAATTAATGTACAACTGTGGATAAAGGAAACAAATTAATAACCATTAAAGGAATTAATGTACAACTGTGGAATTCAAACCTATGCATTTAAATTAGGTAGGAAGACAGCCAGGGACTTCACATACAGTACTCACCCTACAGCCATTGTTAATCTATAATTACCGATCCACATGTCTTGTACTTGTATTGTGTTTACATGACTCACATATATTTCAGCCATGATAACCTCCTTAATCTGATGAAAGAGGAAATGGAGTAGAAAAGGCTGTTGTGAATTTTAAACTTTAAAGTTTAATAAAGTATTATTACTCAGCATTCACACATATAGAAGTATACTGTATGATGTTTTTAGAAGCTTTGTGAATAACAAAGACATGCGTAGTCACCCATGACCAAGTGTTATAGGATCCAATGCACCACAGCCATATTAGATGAGTAAAAATCTGTACTGTATTAGTTACCAAGCAAATATAGATATTTCATGTGTGATATGAAATATTAATTGCTGCCAATAATTTCTCCAAAACTGCATGCATTGGGATTTAAACCAACACATAGGCAAATGGCACTCTTATTGCCAAATTGTTAACACGGTTGAGATAAATGACTTCATAGTTCTTTAGATATTTTAAAAGCAAATATTATGGAATAGCAGTAATAATAAGTATGTATTAATATACAAGTATAATAAAAAGTCCTATATACTGTTTATACTGACCCAGTATAATTGATAATAGCTTCAGAATGTGTTGACATGCGAATGTAAACTTTAAAGATTATAAAACATTATTATTCCATGCAAAATGCTATTATTAATACAGATAATCATGTAATACTCTTGAAACACCATGCTTCACTTATGCTTACTGCATCATATTTGATAATGAAGGTGTTAAGATGTGGAGTATGTAACTTACTGTAGGCATTAAGTGACTGGTGTCCAATCTCTGTGACCCTCCAGCAAGGATCCTCTGCATCCATCAGATATTGGTCCTTATATTGGTGATAGCCCTGCTTGCCACTCTGGTAGATCACAGTTTATCTATGGTGCTCCCTCACAATCTGGTTACAGATGTCAATCACTACAAAATTCTTGGAGTGTGCTTGCACCCACTGCTCATGTCCAGCATAGACAGTTAGCTTTTATGCATGCTCCTCGTGTGTCCAGTTCAGTACCCGCACTCATTGAATCCTCCTCTTGGTAGATATCCTCAGTATGGTTCTAGAAGCCTTCTACATGAGCTCCAACTCTGTTCACAGGTAGCAATGATATGATTAGAATATGTATAAATATTACATTTTAAAGTTGGTGCACATAAGATGGTGGTAAACTATTGAAGGGTCTAGGGCACATGTTACAGATATTCCCACTTATTGATAACTACTGGGCAGTTACTCTGAGGTATCACTTAATGCACCAAGACTCAAGAACATACATAGATGTTCACTACTGGGATTCCAATGCACTGAATGCTAATGGACTCATTTATCATATATGGTGCAAATGGTGCTTAAATGCTATGTGTACTTAACTAACCTTATACTGGGCCTGGGATATAGTTGACTGATAGTTAACTTCAAAAAGTAAGCTGTCAGTACTATTACATATGCCTATATTCACGTTATGCAGTGTAAACCAACTGAAACATGTTGTCATGCATACATTGTTTGAAATTCTCTGCATTACAATATGTCTGTTACATAAAGGATGGTGGTAACCTTCAACAATATACATGCATATAAGTACATATCCACCATTAACAAGGAGTTTTTCCCATATACCTTTGTATGGTTACAAACTAACCCACCCTGGTGAACTCCAGATAAGGATGGAATCATCATATATCTTCAGTTATTGCAGAATAACTTGTAACATCTGAGGTATGTTTGTGGAAACTAAAAGGATATGGGGTTGTCCACAAGTTGTATGTTTAGCGACTGATTAACAGATATTATCTGATGCTTAATAGTAGTATTTATAGATACATTCAGTGGGATATAGACAAAAATTAGGATGCCTTAGATTTTACATTGTTTGCTGTTATGTGCAGTTATGACTACACAGCAGGCCGTTTTCATAAGTTAATGTTTCACTGCCTTATTTCTGTAGAAAGTTCAGCACTGGCATTGTGTACCACATTCTGACAATCACATTTGGGATGCTATCTATGACTGACTGCAACAATATTTCAGATGCATCCTACATTCTTGTAGAATAATTGGTAGGTGTGTTTGAATGTGCCTGTAACTGTGGCAACAAGATTGTTACAGTACTAAAGTTGTGTCACATTAGTTCTGTGTCTGGTCCTTACTTGTCCTAATATTCCCTGAAGTAGGTTCAAATCTCACATTTGCATATATGACATGCCCAAACATATGAAATGGATTGATAGCTGTGCACATGTAGGTTGATGATGTTAGGGAATATGGAACAGCTATTCAGACATGTTTTTATGTCATTCTGATTATTATTATTACATGACAGTGGTATAAGTGACATGGATTGATTTGCATAGCTATGCAATGTGGATGAGAGGCAAGGCACTCAATTCAACTCGACATATGCTTTTAACATTGTCATATCAATATGTGGACCTCAATATAAACTAAATATCAGTCTGTTTTTGAGATGTCAAACTGCAAGAGGTTCTGTGCCAGCATGACTGAAATCTGCTAATACAGATGGGTAATACTGTGTGGAGAAATCAAGTGTGGAAGGATCCTATACACATGACCAAGGGAGCCCTGCTGGGAATATTAACCTGCTATGAACCTTCATACAGTCAACAGACTCTACTACAATGAGAGGGTGAGGAATGCCACTACAGGTTGGCCACCATTCCTCCAGCAGATAATTTAACAATGTTCCTGGCCTCCCATCATAACACCTGCCGGAATAGGTGAATACCTGAGGAGGTATTGAGGCAGAATTTCCAGGATGTACTTATGTCTGATGCTCATAAACACTCCAGCATATACAGATTCTCATTGAAGGACATTTCTTCAAAATTTCTACCATAATGCTATATTTCTGTTACAGCAGCAGAACTACGGAGTGGCCATGACAGCACACCTGATGTGGACACCCAACATAAATGTTATAGCATGTTATCTTATTCATATAGTACATACATAACACTGTCAACAACATGGGTGATGTGTTTTTCAGTTGCATAGACCCATTAACATTGGAACAGTGGCAATACATGTCATGTAAGTATCTCCATGCCCTGTTAGTATGATCCATAGCTGCTGTGTGTCTCTGCCTCCTGTTATGACTAGGGATCATAGTAGCTTGTTATTTATGGACATTTTAACCTACAGATACATCTTTGTGAGACATAAGCCATGAATCAGACACAGACAGACCTGTTAAGTTTGTTCATATTGCTACAATAGTACAGCACTGTTTAGGGCACCTGTGATCTAAGATATTAATGTTGGCATGTTCCTGCAATGGAACATCTGCATGACGTTAGCACCATTTGTCTTGTAAGTGTCTCCATATTCTGTTAGTGTGATCCAAAGGTGGTGTGTGTCTCTGCCTCCTGTTATGACTATGGAGTATACTCATAAGTTGTTTGTGTGCCATTTTATAATACAGGTTCTGCTTTACATCAGATATATTCCCCAACCAGAGAGGATGCAACTGATAAGGCAGTCTATATGGCTGATACAAACATTTCTCTATTGATAATTATATTTGTGCCCATCATGACTAATGTGGTCTTGTTCATCTGCATAGGACACCTCCAATCTGAATGTCATCATCACTCACCTGGTATGTGTATATCTTATTTGATGTCTATTATGCATCAAGTGGAATGCTACATGATGCTTCATATGCACTTAACACCAAGTTGTGTATGTTTATCTTTTCACATGACAGTGGCATTTCAGCCCTCACTACCAGCAGTGGAGTCAGAGTAGGACATGCCAGGTAGGTTTTAGTAATTGTACTGATATTATTTATCATATTTGCTTGATATGTAAATAACATCGGATATAACTGTATACAAATTCGCTATACCTCCCAAAGCAATGACAACATGGTAAGTTCATGTAATGATCAGCATTGCAGTTATAGAGTTGTCCCAGATTTTAGCACTATACTGCATCATTTCACTGTTTTGAATGTATGTGGCATGTAGCATTCATCCCTTTTTGTAGCACATCCACTACCTGAATACTCCAGTATTCCATCCTCTGATCCTAAGGTGAGATGTGAAGTGCCTCACTCTGTCAGTACAGCTAATGGAACACAGGCCACTGCACTGCTTTCACTATCTGGCCAGGGAGGGAACAGACATGGTTCCTGGTGTAGCTTCCAATAAGAAGGATAATGTGGCTGGACATTTTTTGATGTGGGGACAGCAGATGATGGACATGATGATGACCATGACTCACTCTGCCATGTAAACTCTGGTAATGATAGAGACTCTTCCCCACGATGGACCGATGCTGCCTATCAGACTACACATGGTACTGTTTTTGATGTGCATGGATTCATATCAGAGGGTGTCCACCTACTATTACAGGCACAGCAATGTAATGTAAAGATATATATATATATATATATATATATATATAGATATATATACACACACACACACACACACACACACACACATATATATATATATATATATATATATATATATATATGTATATATATATATATATATATATATATGGGTCTACCTGAAAATGCTGAAAGTTCTAAATGCCGATGACAAGAACACCGACACCGGAAGATCGACAACAGAGAAGACCGACAGTTGAGAATCCCGATGTTGAGAAAACCGACATAGATTAGGTTCATAGATTAGTACTAGGCTAACTGCCCTTGTGAGCCATTTTAAGCCTAGCCAGTTATCCCTTGGGAGACTCGAACCCTGCACTTTGTGTTTGTAAGGCAAACACCTTAATCATTTAGCCACCCTCCCAACCCTAAGGTAAGTGTGTGATAGGGACGGACGTTAGGGTCAGGGTGTGGGTAAGGTAAGTGTGTGATATTGACGGATGTTAGGGTAAGATGCAGGTCAGGTAAGTGTGTGATAGTGAAAGACTTTAGGTTTAGGGGCGGGTTAAGTGAGTTAGGGTTAGGGTGTGGGTAAGGTAAGTGTGCAATAGTGACGGACTTGAGGGTTAGGGGAGGATTAAGTGAGTTAGGGTTAAGGTGCAGGTGAGGTAAGTGTGCGATAGTGACAAACTTAAGGGTTGGGGTGGATTAAGTGAGTTAGGGTTAGGGTGCGGGTAAGGTAAGTGTGCGATAATGACGGACCTTAGGGTTAGGGTCTGGGTTAAGGTTAGTGCATAGATGGTTGTGTATGTAAGGTTTAGTGTAGGTTTGTAAGGTTTTTGGTGTGCTAGTGTTGTGTGTGTGTTTTTCAGGAAAGGTATTTGTTTTGTTGATTGTCGGGTTTGTGGTTTGTTGGGCATGTGAAGTTTCGTGTTTTTGAACTTTTGGTTTCTTTCAGATTTGTCGTGTCGGTTATTTCGTTGTCTGTGTTTTGGCGTGTTGGTGTTAGGTAGACTCATATATATATATATATATATATATATATATATATATAAATATATATATATATATATAATATATTTATGTGTGTGTGTGTGTGTGTGTGTGTGTGTGTGTGTGTGTGTGTGTGTGTGCGTGTGTGTGTATCTATTATATAGGGTCTATATCACATAGTCAAAGTGTCAAAACGTCGACTATTTAAATATTGAACCCAAAAGTTCAAAAACAGAAAACTCCTAACACTCAGAACAGCGATTTTTTCCCTGGGAAAAAAATTGCTGTTCCGGTACAAAACACGGAAACACAAGAACACTACATACTGTTTCTAAAGAGGGGGCTTTGCCCCCCCCCCCACACACCCCCTAGTGAAATATACCAACTCTGAGATCGCACTACAGTGGAGGAAATAGCAAAATCAAGGAAATAGACCACCAAATTCTTTCCTTGCAAAAGAATTTGATGTTCTGCGGCTTTCTTTATTTTTAGACTTCTAACTACCCAGTACAATGCCATTTGGACTTATGATATACACTCTAATATATATATATATATATATATATATATATATATATATATATATATATATATATATATATATATATATGTATATATATATTTATATATATTTATGGGTCCCCTTCAGTCGATCGAATGTTTATAAGTTCGAAACACATATGGCCAAGACCATTACATGGATTCATGAAACCTCCATGTAAGACTTAATATGTCTTACTCGGAGGCTGCAGTTGAACGGCATGACGTCAGCATGCCATGCATATTCATGAGGGCATGCTGAATCATACCCTAGGCTAACACGGTCCGTTTAGGAAAGTAGGGGGTGTGTCCGAATGCCGAGTATGGCAAAGGGACACGCCTCCAGAAGAGTCAAAGGCCTGAAAGTAAATATCTACGAGCGAGTCCTTAGAAATGTCAAGGAACACAACACCACACATCCCCACAGACTATAAACCCTACTGAAAATGCGTAAAACGTAAAAATAGCAGTTTCATTTTTTTTTTATAATGTCAAAAAGGTTTGCCCGCATTTGCACTTGTTTGCTTGGCTATGCTCTTCACTCAGCCACAGTTAACAGACATTGAAAAGCATATAAGATCTACATATGCAAATTAAGCCAAGTAGCAACAGTGTAGCGGTAGAGACGTTGGCCAAAGAGGAGGTAGGCACAGTTCGAGCCCCCACAACATCATTCACCATTTTTATTTAAATAAGTATGAAACAATCCCCTGACATATATATATATATATATATATATATATATATATATATACATATATATATATAATTATTTATATATATATATATATATATATATATATATATATATATATAAAACTATAATTCAAGTAAAATGTAATGAAATGGGCCATGTATTTGTGAAGAAATCCAACAGAATAATTTATAAAAAAAGGATTATAATTGCCCATAGCTGAGCAATGCTTTAGCAAGCTGAATATGAGTGCCCGTAGGTGAGCAGCGCTTTAGCAAGCTGAATATGAGTGCCCGTAGGTGAGCAGCACTTTAACAAGCTACATATGAGTGCCTGGAGGTGAGCAGCATTTTAACAAGCTTAATATGAGTGCCCGTAGCTCAGCAGCACTTCACCCAGCGTAATATGCATGCTCATAGCTAAATACGCGTTACCCAGTGTAAGCCGTTTGCGCGGAGCTGCGCAGCGCGCCAACCAGCTTACCAGCGGGCAACATTGGGCAACCTGTATCAAAGCTGCCTTTACACAGACACACCTCCTAGCCTGTCTAGACAGTAGTAAAATGAAATTAGCAATGCAAGGGTCGAACCCGGAATACTGTGCACCGTAGTCAAAGTACTGAACCACTAAGCCATGACAGTTGCACTGAGAAATACAGTATTAGCATATATAGAGGAATGAATGAAAATAGAATCATGACAAAGCAGGTTTGCTTTAAGCTGATAAATATCCAAAATGGCCAATCACAGATAAGTGCGGGAAAACTGGCATATATAAGCCTCATAGGCGGGAATACGCACCATAACTGATTGTGGTACCCATTTACAGTCAGGATGGCAGATGCAGGAGAGGGAAATCGCTTTAGAGCACAAAGGTGGGGTGTTGAGGAGTCAAAATATATGGTTTGGCTCCTAGTCCATGATCATGAAGTACAACTCATGCAGGTCCAGGTTCAATGGGGAACGTATAAGACAGAAGGATGGAACCAGTTGGCACATGAGCTCACCGGTGCCACAGGCATTCCGAGGACTGGTGAATAGGTCCATCACCACCATGCGGACCTGAAGCGACGTAAGGAGGACCAACTGAACTGCTGGATCCAGGAGGCCTGCCAAATGCCCAATGCCCCACTACTGAGTAAGTATCCATGTAATTACATATGTAAGAAATGCTATCCTAGCCTATAGTATGGAGAGGTATGTTCCAATATTCCTTCATTTATATTACAGCTGCAGGTTTTCGTTCTCCGAATCGGCGAGCCTATACTGATAGGCTGCTGAGGTTGCACCACCAGGCAGATTAGTAATTATTTAGCTGGTATTGTTATAGAATATAAGTAAGACAGATTGTAAAAGAGTTCAGTGTTGTAACCCAGTAATAAAGGTGAAATAAGCCTAGAATAAAGATTCTACTAGTATTGTAAGATTAGATAAGTGATGCAGCCTGGAAAAGAGTGTATTGCAAAACAGTAATAAAGATTAAACAAGTCTCAAATAGAGTTTCCACCTTTATTGTAATATCAGATAACTGCTTCAGCCTGAAAATGAGTGGTAATCAATCAACAAAGGATAGACAAGTGTTGAATACATCCCTGTAAATTCTGCCATATGAAATAAGTGTTCACATATCCAAACCTGATGGCCTGTTGCCACCAATCAACCCTGCATGCTGTTGGACTGTGCACTGTTGTTCTAAATATGCATGTGTTATGCTTGCTGGTCAATGTTCGGAATTCATGGGTGTTTGGCTAATGGGAATACTGATGCATGCTGTTACAACTAATTTTGAATGGTGTTGTTTGTTACTAACCCAAAATGCCATAAAATACTGCTAAACATAGGACAACAGGGAAGGCAGGTTCCAGCGGACCCACCTCTTCCACCTCAGCTGGTGAGTGCACCTGGCACCAGTACCCAGGCCGGGACCTCCTCCTCCTCTGGTGGCCCTGTGCCACCTTTGGGTGGAAGCGCTGCAGGGGATGGGGCTCGTCCCCCCTCTGCAAGTGTGGCCAGAGGAGAGCCTCCACTCACCCTCCATAGGGTCCGGTCTGCGGTGCATAGTGAGATCCGGCGTTCTGTGACTGATCCCCTACGCCAGCTCGAGGCGAGAGTGGTGCAACTCACGGGTGTGCCTGCCCATCCTATCCAGCCCCCAGCACAGTCCCGGCCTGGGCTGTCAAGGCGCAGTTGTAACTGCCCATGGGTGGGGATCTCAGTTCCACTGTTGCCATCTGTGGGCTCATGGGCTCGCGATAGCCAAACATCCGTCCCCATCAATTGGTTTTACCCCCACATGTGTCATACTCTGCCCCTGTATGCATCTTGTTTGTCTTGTCTGTTTACCTCCCCAACCTACCTCCCCAAATATACCTACTTCCTGTACCTTACATTCCACTCTCACCTGAAAAAAAAAATAAAAAAGAGCACTCTGTTCCCACAAAAAAATTACGCCCCATACATAGCTGCCCAATTCGCACACATGTCCGCTGGACATGTAAACTGATAATTCTAATTGGCAGTACAACATATTTTGTTGTCCTCACCCCTCTCTCAGGGGTGGAAGGTTTCAAATTTCACACCAAATTTCAAACATATGCGCAGCTGTTGCTGATAAAGAAATGGACCTTCCCTACACCCATCCTGCACATCCCAAGCTGGTTTCCCTACTGTCTTTCCCTCTTTGTGCCCCCTTTTTCACCACTTTCCTATTTCCCCATTTTCTTTTCTTTAAAAGAAATTAGTGCGGGTGTTAGCGGGAGTAAGCACTTTTAAGCAGTAGTCAGCGGGTGTGTGCTTGGGTGCACTTAGCTAAGCATAGATAAGCATAGCTAAGCATCACGCAAATTCGCTTACAACTGCTTAAAAGTGCCTTAGTCACTCTGTATGACAAGGCCTGTAGTCTGCTCATCAGCAAAATAAAATACCCCTGTCAGTCTCAAACCCCAGATCTTCAAATCACTAGTTTGCATGAATTACTACTGAGCCACAGCAGATATACAAGAGCTTGGTGCTGAAAGAAATATATCATGAAATACAAGGAGTGAATGTAAAGGGAAAATAGGAAGGCCATTACACAAAGCTTGTTCTGTGTATCATTACTGGCAATTCTTGTGGAATTGCATTACATTAGTGTGAGAAGAGAAACAGCCATGCTAGTAGGTAATAATGTCACAGTAGCACCTTACAAACCCCACACAGTATCAGAGCAGGATAAACACCGCCATATTTGAATAGGTAAGAGGCCAGACCTCCCAACTGTGACTGATTTACAGGGATGTCCCTGATTTGCAAACAACTGTTACCTTTGCCCCATTGACTCCCTGTGAAATATACTAACAGTAGGCAGAAAGGTGGGGAATCCCACATAATTGTAACTGTCAATAAGTTAAAGTAGACACTACTTGCATGTCAGAAATGGTGTAGTAATACATATGCTCAAAATACCCCACAGTCACAACTGCAGAATATCTGAAATATATCACGGGTGTATCCCACTGATATGTACCTTTCCCTGAGGCTGGTTAAATATATACCTGAGAGTATTTGAGGCCTGCAAGTGTCAGAAACACACAGGCATATCAGTCTGTCTGCTGTTACATACTCTGCGAATAGCTGTAGAATTACTTCCACAAGCATGCCCTTATGTAGGAGTACAACACAGAAATATCAAAGAATGTAACCATCTAACATACTAATGACAGTATAGCAGTTCACAAGCACTGCATGTGCCTGATATTCATAATTGTTAGCACAATATACTTAGTTGTCCTCACCCCTCTCTCAGGGGTGGAAGGTTTCAAATGTCACAGCAAATGTCAAACATATGTACAGCTATTGCAGTTAAAGAAATGTGCAGCTATGGACCTTCCCTACACACAGCCTGCACATCCCTAGCTGGTGTCCCCACTGACTTCCTGCTTCCTGCTTACAACTGTTTAAAAGTGCCTTATTCACTCTGTATGACAAGGCCCTAGTACTGCTCAGCAGCAAAATAAAATAGCGCTGTAAATGTCAAACCCCAGACCTTGGACGCACCAGACTGCATGAAGTGCCACCAAGCCACAGCAAACATATAAGAACTTAGTGCTGATAGAAATATATTATGCATTACAAGGAGTGAATGTAAATGGAAAATAGGAAAGCCATAGCAACACATTCCAGTAAAGACAAATATCAGGCATTCAAGGAGTGAATGTAAAGGGAAAATACAAAAGCCATAGCAACACATTGCAAGAACTACTGTTGTATGCCAGTTAATCCTCAAATCCCACAGGTAAGTACATACTCCCATGTAAACAGTGTTAGCATTTGCAGGTGTGAGTTAACATACACACTGAGAAGAGCGAACTGGAAGAAGCAACAGTCAGGTTTCAGTACAACATGCATTTCAATGGCTACAACACACCGTTAGATATGAGAAATATACCAACCTTCTGACTCACACAACAGTGCCCACAGCAAACCAGCATGGTCCCCACCTTGCAAAACTGAAAGGCCTACGCTTACCTAACCTATCATTTTATAACAGTGTCCTGAAATTACAGTGAGAACTGTAATTACCACACAGCAGGCTGCATGCAATTACTAAATGCTGGCCAACAATTGGTGCAGAGGCCATCACATGCACATGTGCAGACACCTACAAAAGCAGCCTGTACTGCCAGTCCACACATGCAATAATATCATTGCAGCAACTGGAGGGAGAGAGAGAGAGAGAGAGAAAGAGAGAGACAGAGACAGAGACCAAAAAAAAAAAATAAAATAAAAAACAAGCCAGCCAGCAAGCAAGCAAGCCAGCAAGCTAGCAAGCAAGCCAGCAGAAAAAAGCTGTCAGAGACAAAGGTAATGTAAACTACATAATCTAATAATCTACATACTGTGAACCCTCCATATGTGTTAGCAGTCTGTATCTATATGTATATGCAGATGTGCACAGGGCAAGGGACATACTGCAACTGTTAGTGAAGGCTGGGCATACATATGTAGTTGAAGGTTGCTATGTGCACATATCAATGTAGGTTGTAGTGTGTGGCATTGAAAACAGCATGCAGTGCAGGTATATGTCACGTGGTGGTGAACTTCTGTGGGACTGAGCCAGTGAGGCCTGCTACAGCTATACGGCCTGAGGACAGCATAATGCATTATGCACAACACTGTGCAATATCATTACAGAATGGTATTTCTAACAACTGTTTCAGAAGTGATATTCCCACCATGAAAGGTGGGCAGTCTATGTGCCTACATGTGCATGTATATGTACAGCAATGGATGTTTAGAAGTGTGTGTGTGTGTGTGTGTGTGTGTGTGTGTGTGTGTGTGTGTGTGTGTGTATGTGTGTGTGTGTGTGTGTGTATATATATATATATATATAGAGAGAGAGGGGGGGCATGGGGGGCAGATGTACTGCAACAGGTGCCTAGTGACCAAAGCATGGACTGAACACCAGTGTTGATACTGCAGTACCATACCCCATTCCAAAACATGTTACCCACTAACTACCACATAGGTGGTTGCCCGCTTACCACTGGTGGTGTCAGAAGGGTACATGGGACACAGATGTACAATAGCCTCTCATTTGATATCTACAGTGGCACACTAGTCTTGTAATCCCTATACATGGTACGTGTCATCACAAAAGGTGTGTCAGCTAGGGAAATGTAAGTCAGTGTACCCCTCTACACCTCACAATATCCTATGCAGTATGTACCTCCCATGAGAACTACAGCAAGTGGAAAGGCCACAGACATACCAAACAAAGACTGATAATGCCCTCAAACATATTCCCTATGCAGACTGACTCTCAAAACCACAGCTAGAGTGCCTTGCATACTTCTTACACAGAGGTTACCACTGCTGGACATACACAGTTATGTCACACCCATACCAGTTGGCCAACCACCATGGCAACACCTCACAATCTGTCCAGCCTACCTGACCTAGGGCCCCAATCCTTGTCACCACACTAAACAGCACATGCTGGAGGCACAGGTTTCTATACACAAATATGCCATACCCTGGAGTAAACCACCCAACTTTAACAAACAAGGCTTCTTATTAGTAGATGTCATACATACCCTGATGAATGTTATGGAGATAGGTAATATGTCCTGTGAGTCACCTCTGTGTAACCGTTTCACAGGAGCAAGTAAAATCACATTACATGTGTCCCAAAGGGCAGGGTAGCATATGGCTAGGCTGCCCTAGGCCCAGGACCAATAGCATACTACCTACCTATGACACAATGCACACACACATGTACTCAGTGCAATACCAGCTATGTGATGTTGAATGAGTGTGACACTGATTGTGTGCAAGGTCTGTAAAGGTGTGATAGCTTAGTGTGAGTTTGTGTCTGTCATGCTAGTTGGTGTCCTTGGTGTGAGGTCAGAGAAAGCTGTGTCAGTTATCGGGATGCAAACATAGTAGATTGGCATATGTTGTGCCGTACTTCCCTGTGTATGACTGCGGTGTCCCATCGTAGGCAGAAGAAATACATGCATGCTCAGTAAGTGGTACTGCTGTTGAATCCAGCTCACATATGAACTGTTGTGCTACCTGATGTTGTAGGCCTAAACACTACAGTATGGTGTATGTTCACATTCCCTGGTAACACTGTCTGGTGTGTTTCCTGTAGTCTGCACAGATGACATACCTCATGCATAGGTATCTGTAAGTAGGGGCACACAGTACTATAAGGTACACAGTTAATGCTCATCTATATTGTCATACATTTGTGTGTTGTATGTATGTGTAATGTGTGTGTAATGATGCCTGTACCATGGCCGCAATCACATGTGTGTTACAGGGTATGTGTGTGTGTACCTGGCAGCATGTATACTCTGTGACAGCAGTATGCTGGCTATAGTAACAACTGTGCACATATGTCAGGTAGGGGTATGGCATCAAAGACTAGGGTGGATTACCATTGAAACTGTAAATGTGCATTGAATTAATTGCACGGGATGACAATATTCTTCACCCTTAGCTTGATCCATACTCCCTCTGAGAGGTTGTGCATTGTATCCCACACAGTGTGTCGAGTGCTTGTGTATACTAGTTTGTTGTATGGAGTGTGGCAGGCACTGTCAGACAGTTGTGGGCTGAGCACTGATATGTGGTATCGAACATGTGTATCCCCTGATAGACAAACAGATGCTATATATGGCAGTTAAGTGATATCAGTACATTAGAATATTAAGTGTGTCACATGACTTACTCACATATTTGTCATTTCCTTCCAGGGTGATGGTGCATCAGCGAAATCCACCTTATACAGCAGCAGAGGATCAGGAGATCCACCAGAGCCTGGTGCAGAATTACTGTGTGCTGTTTTCCAGGACCAGCCAGAACCAGCATGAGAGGGCTACACTGTGGCAAGATCTTCTCCGTCGGGTAAATGACATAGGTATGCAAAACCGGACATATGAGCAGGTACGCCATCACTGCAGTGATTTAATTAGACATGTCCGGCAGCGTGCGTCTGATATCCACAGACAACAGCTTGCCACAGGCGGTGGGGTACCTATCCACCCCCCCCTCACCAGTGTGGAGGAGCAAATCCTAAGTGTTGTGGCTCCAGGCCAACAACAGCAACATCCACAAACATATGTCATCATGGAGGCCGGTGCCACCCAGCATGTTGAAATGGAGCGTGCAGGTAACATGCCATATCTGTAGTTGACTGTTCTCTGTACTGGTAGTTTATGCATGTGTGAGATGTGTACTGTTTGTGTAGCTGATAACCTGCCTATTCTTCTGCAAAATTGATATTCTCAGCATAATCTGTACACATGTGAAAGCCACCTGTTGTACTACTGTACTGTATCATACTCACAGTACCAATGGCACAGTTGTGGCCACTGGCAATCACTCTCATATTTTTGCAGGTCCCTCTGGAGTGACAGCAAGGCAGGCAATCCATGCTGGTGAGTGTGTAATAACAATAATATTGCTAATGACATGTGCATGTCATATGGAGGTGTAGTCTGTGCACATGTAACACACATACGCATAATGCATGCTGTGCATGTTTTCTGTGAGACTATGCATATCCCATTATTCTCAATAGCTATCTCACTCATATGCAATACACAGAGCATGACACACATGTGTGGCAACACAGTACTGGACATTGTATAGGCATACCTGATACACATGTACACAACACACACATGTTTGGCATACACACTACACCTTAGCCTGCTACACATGTCCAATTATGACACCTGCTGTATGGCCACCCTTCAGTATCCCACCTATCATCTATGCAGCACACATAATATACCTGAGGGATAGAGGCCTATCATGTCTTTGTGCAACAGTCTTGAACAAATAATACATTCATGTTAGGCAATGCTCACTATTGGCCACCTTACAAACCCATGCAACAAGTGGCTATGTAATTGTGGATGTAGTCATGTTACTGCACATCATGTACAGCATGCTAGCTGCCTGTCTGGCACACATTATTAGTGTTGACTGACCACAAGAAGCATGTTGATCATGGCTCATGTTACTACACCACATCCAGTTCCGCCGACCACAAAGGTACACATAGCAGTCATTGCATAGCACCATCATGCGTTTTGTGTGTGTGTGTGTGTGTGTGTGTGTGTGTGTGTGTGTGTGTGTGTGTGTGTGTGTGTGTGTGTGTATGTGCAAATATATGCACCCACAGCTTGTAACACTTGCACAACATTGTTATGTCTTTGTACACATTGTGTCCCAGTGTGGAGACAATCACTGAACAATTACACACAAGCATCAAGTGCACGTATACTGTTATTAACAAGGGCTGTCTACACTTGCACTGCATGTTTCTGTGCAACGCATAATCTGCATGCTGACATGTGTGCAGTGATGTTTTTCCTTGTGATATTGTCACCCACCCTAAAACAGTATTGTGTATGCGTTGGATTGCAGGTGTGTCTGTGTTTGTATCTGCTGTACTGAGGAGTGTGCTTGTGTGCCTGTGTGCCTGTGTGCTTGTGCACATGTGCGCATGTGCATCTGTGTGCATGTGTGCATGTGCGCCTGTGTGCATGTGTGCATGTGCGCCTGTGTGCTTGTGCTCCTGTGTGCATGTGCGCCTGTGTGCATGTGCACCAGTGTGCATGTGCGCCTGTGTGCATGTGTGCCTGTGTGCATGTGCGCCTGTGTGCATGTGTGCATGTGTGCATGTGCACATGTGTGTATGTGCACATGTGCGCATGTGTGCATGTGTGCATGTGCGCCTGTGTGCTAATATCATGTACACATTTGTAAACTGAGTTTCCTATCTTCCTCTCACAGGTTCTGGTGTTGCTCTGGTGGAGTGCAGCAGGGAACCTGAAGCCACTGCTGGGGATAGTGATTATGATGATACATGTGTAATGGCACAGGGAGGTGTGACAGGGTCTGTCATTGATCAGCCAACTGACACTACACAGCAGTCAACCCCATCAATGCGTACAGTCATCCTGCCGATACATCCATTGTCACCAATGTCCTTAGCTGAGGGACAGCATACAGTGGGCATTGACCAGGGTAGTGTGGTATCATTGGCACATGCATCCCCTCACAGCAGCCATGGCCAGATTCCTGACATGGTACCACACAGGCAGATGTCCAGGGGTTCTTGTGGGTGCATCTGTGCTCGTACTGCCCCTGTCAGATGTGCCCATAGAGGTCTTTCAACCTCAGCTATGTTCCGGGCTGTAATGCAGGCACAGGCACGTATGGAGCGGTACACCAGACAGGGTCTGAGGGAGGTTAGAGCACATCTCACCGCTATGAATGACACTATGCATGACATTGCGTCTGCCATCCGTAACATCAGCGAGGTCATTGATAGGTGTTGGGGGGCCGCATTAGATCTCTTCCACAACTACATGTCCAGGAGCTAGGACAGTGCAGGACGGTTGAGGCATTGACATGGATGTATGCCAGCAACATTATCAGCTGGCAGTCGTCGCGGATGACAACAAACCCACAGCCGCTCCAGTAGTGCCAGTACCAGCCCCAGCAATGCTGGGTCTGTGCTGTCATTAGACTGTCCAAGAAGACCACGTGCACGTGGCTCTGGACAGTCCCAGCAGGGACATGTGTCCAGTCAACAACCCACTGCTTCTGATGACAGTACCCAGTCTGGCTTAGTACCTGATACTGTCCGTAGCACCCCTGCCAGGCACAGGTACCATGTCCGTGGCCAGAGACAGGGATCTGTATGACCTGGCAGGTACAGTCTGTGGCTGTCCACAAACACCCGTATATGGCAGCCATGTGGTGGAACTGTGTGCATGCATACACACACACATAATGCTAACATCTAGGGATAACACATACACACACACATTGCAGCAACATTGCCCCATGTTGTATTGTTGTCCCTCACTAACACACACACACACACACACACACACACAGACACACATACATGTCAATTGGATGTGTCAATGGTAGACTCTGGCAAACCAAGTACACACCCTGTGCATATGATGAAACTGTGCAACCTTCTGCCATCTGTAACATTGATGCAGGAACAGGGTAACATGGTGCTGATGCACAGGGTGACTACATGGCACTGTAGTAATATTATCATGTTGTTAACAGTACAGTGTAATGATATTGTTGTGGGTATATTCGAGCATGCATGATGCATTACCTATGTTTGTCATTGCAGTTTTGTATACACCAGTGTTAATTCCCAGAGTGTACTGTCTGCACATGTGCCACATGGCTGTTGAGTGTACCTGTGCCTGCATGTGTTGGGGTGTGGACAGTACATGTGTGATGTTTGCAGCACTGAGTTGCAGGTGTACATTTGTGAACATTGTTAGCATGGAACATGACATGGTTTCACAGTATGCTGTGGGTGATACAGTTTCCAAATGTCAATGGTCTGCATTCTGGTAGTATACACAGCTTACATAGCCTGACATTCAGTGGTCATTACATGGTGTCTCCTCAACTGTTACACAGATGTAGGAACCTGGTGTCAGTGATATCCCTGCAGTACTACACTATACCAGTAGCCATTCTTACTGAGCCCCACACATCCCTGGGAGCAATACTCTTTGGCATATAGCAGTCTCATGTACATGCCAAAACACTACGGATATGTCCATCCACGACTGCAAATACATACAGTGGCCTACAATGCATTCTACACATGACGCACCTAACCACCACAAGGGTATCATACGGACAGATACCTGTTGTCCAAGCCATGCTGTATTGCTGTAATGCAACTGTGGCATTGGCATGTAGTTAACATAGTATTCCAACAGTACCATGTAGGTGGTATCACTCATCATGTAGAACGGGTAATGGTTTGTACATGTGGACAAGTGTTATCTTGTCTTTCCTATGATATTCACATTTCCAAAGGTATTCTGCAGTCCCTTGGTGTATCACCTAAGCAAGAAGCTGTCTGTATGCATATCGGCAACAGTTGCCATACACCTACACTGGGTGTCCATCACTCACAGACTTTGCTGCATTTTAACATGTCTGACATATACTCCAGACATGAACCCTCACCCACATTAATCTATCAAAGCTTTCATGGTTGTGTGTCACATAGTTGGCCTAGGACACAAATCACTGCAGTAGCCTGCATTGTCACCAACATACATGTATGGACTAAGGTCTGGTAAGCTGCGGCACATGCTGTCAAAGGTGACAACTGTATTCATATGGGGCAGGCTTCACACATAGGAAATATTAAAGGTCACAGATACATATCTGTATGTGGCGCACACATACCTAATGTGTGCATTGAAATTACTGCTATAATAATATGGCATACAATATAAAAAGCAAAACAAAACACACAGACAAACTCACACATGGCATTTGTAAGATTCAAACCCCTACCTAACTATGTTATGATACTTCAGAGAAACGCATTAGCGCAGCACGCAATTTGCATTACTGGATGATTTCCCTTCTCCTGTTGTATTTAAAGGGTGCTGACATCATCATTCTTTCCAAAGAGGAATGTACATCTTTTATTGTGTTATCCCAGTCTTCAAAAAGGCCATTCCTTTCACAGAGAATTGCATATGTGCATACCCCCCTGCCCTTCAAAAAGGCCATTCCTTTCACAGAGAATTAAATACATACACACAACCCTGCCCCACACACACAGCGCTTGCAGGATTCAAACCCCTATGATACTTAAAAGAGATGCATTAGCGCAGCGCGCTATTCACATTATCGCATGATTTCCCTTCTCCTGCTGTATTTATAGGGTGCTGACATCATCAGTCTTTCCAAAGAGGAATGTACATCTTTTAGTGTGTTATCCCAGTCTTCAAAAAGGCCATTCCTTTCACAGAGAATTGCATACATGCACACCAACCTGCCCTTCAAAAAGGCCATTCCTTTCACAGAGAATTGCATACATGCACACCCTCCTGCCCTTCAAAAAGGGCCATTCCTTTCACAGTGAATTGCATACATACACACCTCCCTGTCACACACACATCATTTGCAGGATTCAAACCCCTATGACACTTAAGAAAGACACATTAGCGCAGCGTGCTATTCACATTATTGGATGCTTCCCCTTCTCCTGCTGTATTTATAGGGTGCTGACATCATCAGTCTTTCCAAAGAGGAATGTACATCTTTTAGTGTGTTATCCCAGTCTTCAAAAAGGCCATTCCTTTCACAGAGAATTGCATACATGCACACCCCCCTGCCCTTCAAAAAGGCCAATCCTTTCACAGAGAATTGCATACATACACACCCTCCTGCCCTTCAAAAACGGCCATTCCTTTTACAGTGAATTGCATACATACACACCCCCCCTGTCACACACACAGCGTTTGCAGGATTCAAACCCCTATGACACTTAAGAAAGACACATTAGTGCAGTGCGCTATTTGCATTACTGGATGCTTCCTCTTCTCCTGCTGTATTTATAGGGTGCTGACATCATCAGTCTTTCCAAAGAGGAATGTACATCTTTTAGTGTGTTATCCCAGTCTTCAAAAAGGCCATTCGTTTCACAGAGAATTGCATACAGCTCCAAACCACCCCCCCAGCGTTTGCAGGATTTAAACCCCTATGATATTTGAGAGAAACGCATTAGCGCAGTGAGCTATTCACATTACTAGATGATTTACCTTCTCCTGCTGTACTTATAGGGTGCTGACATCATCAGTCTTTCCAAAGAGGAATGCACATCTTTTAGTGTGTTATCCCAGTCTTCAAAAAGGCCATTCCTTTCACAGAGAATTGCATACATACACACCCCCCTGCCCTTCAAAAAGGCCATTCCTTTTACAGAGAATTGCATACATACCCCCTGCCCCACACACACAGCATTTGCAAGATTCAAACCCCTATGACACTTGAGAAAAACACATTAGCGCAGCACGCTATTTGCATTATTGGATGATTTCTCTTCTCCTGCTGTATTTATAGGGTGCTGACATCATCAGTCTTTCCAAAGAGGAATGTACATCTTTTAGTGTGTTATCCCAATCTTCAAAAAGGCCATTCCTTTCACAGAGAATTGCATACATACACACCCCCCTGCCCTTCAAAAAGGCCATTCCTTTCACAGAGAATTGCATACGTAGCCCCCTGCCCCACACACACAGCATTTGCAGGATTCAAACCCCTATAACACTTGAAAAAGACACATTAGCGCAGCACGCTATTTGCATTATTGGATGATTTTTCTTCTCCTGCTGTATTTATAGGGTGCTGATTCATCAGTCTTTCCAAAGAGGAATGTACAACTTTCAGTGAGTTATCCCAGTCTTCAAAAAGGCCATTCCTTTCACAGAGAATTGCATACATATACACCCCCCTGCCCTTCAAAAAGGCCATTCCTTTCGCAGAGAATTGCATACATACTCCCCTGCCCCACACACACAGCATTTGCAGGATTCAAAACCCTATGACACTTGAGAAAGACACATTAGTGCAGCACGCTATTTGCATTATTGGATGATTTTTCTTCTCCTGCTGTATTTATAGGGTGCTGATTCATCAGTCTTTCCAAAGAGGAATGTACATCTTTTAGTGTGTTATCCCAATCTTCAAAAAGGCCATTCCTTTCACAGAGAATTGCATACATACACACCCCCCTGCCCTTCAAAAAGGCCATTCCTTTCACAGAGAATTGCATTCGTAGCCCCCTGCCCCACACACACAGCATTTGCAGGATTCAAAACCCTATGACACTTGAGAAAGACACATTAGTGCAGCACGCTATTTGCATTATTGGAGGATTTTTCTTCTCCTGCTGTATTTATAGGGTGCTGATTCATCAGTCTTTCCAAAGAGGAATGTACATCTTTTAGTGTGTTATCCCAGTTTTCAAAAAGGCCATTCATTTCACAGAGAATTGCATACATACCCCCCTGCCCCACACACACAGCATTTGCAGGATTCAAAACCCTATGACACTTGAGAAAGACACATTAGCGCAGCACGCTATTTGCATTATTGGATGATTTCTCTTCTCCTGCTGTATTTATAGGGTGCTGACATCATCAGTCTTTCTAAAGAGGAATGTACATCTTTTAGTGTGTTATCCCAGTCTTCAAAAAGGCCATTCCTTTCACAGAGAATTGCATACATACACACCCTCTTGCCCTTCAAAAAAGCCATTCCTTTCACAGAGAATTGCATACTTAACCCCTTGCCCCACACACACAGCATTTGCAGGATTCAAACCCCCATGACACTTGAGAAAAACACATTAGCGCAGAACACTATTTGCATTATTGGATGATTTCTCTTCTCCTGCTGTATTTATAGGGTGCTGACATCATCAGTCTTTCCAAAGAGGAATGTACATATTTTAGTGTGTTATCCCAGTCTTCAAAAAGGCCATTCCTTCCACAGAGAATTGCATACATACACACACACCCTTGCCCTTCAAAAAGGCAATTCCTTTCACAGAGAATTGCATACATACCCCCCTGCCCCACACACACAGCAATTGCAGGATTCAAACCCTTATAACACTTGAGAAAGACATATTAGCACAGCACACTATTTGCATTATTGGATGATTTTTCTTCTCCTGCTGTATTTATAGGGTGCTGACATCATCAGTCTTTCCAAAGAGGAATGTACATCTTTTAGTGTATTTTCCCAGTCTTCAAAAAGGCCATTCCTTCCACAGAGAATTGCATACATACACACACCCCCTTGCCCTTTAAAAAGGCCATTCCTTTCACAGAGAATTGCATACATACCCCCCTGCCCCACACACACAGCATTTGCAGGATTCAAACCCCTATGACACTTGAGAAAGGCACATTAGTGCAGCATACTATTTTCATTATTGGATGATTTCTCTTCTCCTGTTGTATTTATAGGGTGCTGACATCATCAGTCTTTCCAAAGAGGAATGTACATCTTTTAGTGTGTTATCCCAGTCTTCAAAAAGGCCATTCCTTCCACAGAGAGTTGCATCATACACACCCCCTTGCCCCCCCGCCAAACCCAAACCCCTATGACACTTGAGAAAGACACATTAGCGCAGCATGCTATTTGCATTATTGGATGATTTCTCTTCTCCTGCTGTATTTATAGGGTGCTGACATCATCAGTCTTTCCAAAGAAGAATGTACATCTTTTAGTGTGTTATCCCAGTCTTCAAAAAGGCCATTCCTTCCACAGAGAATTGCATACATACACACCCCCTTGCCCCCCAAAACCCCTATGACACATGAGAAAGACACATTAGCGCAGCACGCTATTTGCATTATTGGATGATTTCTCTTCTCCTGCTGTATTTATAGGGTGCTGACATCATCAGTCTTTCCAAAGAGGAATGTACATCTTTTAGTGTGTTATCCCAGTCTTCAAAAAGGCCATTCCTTCTACAGAGAATTGCATACATACACACCCCCTTGCCCCCCCCAAACCCCTATGACACTTGAGAAAGACACATTAGCGCAGCATGCTATTTGCATTATTGGATGATTTCTCTTCTCCTGCTGTATTTATGGGGTGCTGACATCATCAGGCTTTCCAAAGAGGAATGTACATCTTTAACTATCCCTCAGTATGGGGGATAACAATATCTGTGCATTAACAGACGCCTAGTTCAGGGTCACATATGCACACTGGCACTGCCAGGCTATGTTCTATAGCATGCTTCATGACCACAGGACTTGTAACACACAACACAAGTAGGGGGTGTATCCATATACATTAGAGATACACACACCTCTGGGTTGGTACCACTGCACTAAGCATGACAGGCCATACATATACAACTACCATTGTGCAAAACTGCCTTTTGGTTTGGTGTGTAGTTCAGACCCCCCCCCCCCCATACCCAGTTACCACACTTGGCTTTCCTGGGAACAGTGTGTAAGATATGTAGGTCTTCACACACACCATTATAGTGGTTGACTTCAGGTACACAAATATTGACTGGGGATACTACTCAGGCCCTCAACAACATCACCCTACAGCCACTACAATTTGTGAATCCATGTACTATGGCACAACCAGTCACCACACCCACAAGGGGGAATACATATTGGACCTGATCATCACCAACATGGGGACTCTATGTTCCACACCAGAGGTAGAACCGTCATTGTTAAGATCAGACCATAAACAACTTTTCCTAGACATCCATATCCCATCCCCACCCCCAGCCAAGGAAATCACTGTAAAGAATTTCTCAAAAGCAGACTTTACACTTGTGAAGACTGGAGTGGAATACTTCAAAGGCCCGGTGCTGCAGGATAATACAGCCCAATCTGCAGAATCCTTTACAAATGTATTGTATGAGCACCTGCAGGTATGCATTGATCATGCTATCCCAAATAAAACCATGACTCCTCCAAAACAGGAGAACTGTCTGGTTGACCCCAGCCATATATAAGCTGTACAACAGAAGGAGGAAGCTACTATATAACAGAGCAATATCCCACAGACCCACATTGATCATAACCTCTCCTTTGCTAATCACATTGACAGAGTCATTGCAAAGGCCTTTATATAGCCCTCCTTATCACATGGGTGTTTGCATGTAGATCATGGGAGGTCATTGTGGCCCTCTACTAGTCACTCATCAGGCCCATGTTTAACTACAATGCCCTTTTTGGGGTGTACCTTACCCAACACCTGCGGCAACTACAGTGAACATAAGAGTACCTCCACAAGAGGATCATGGGCTACACACAGATGTCCTATGCAGCTAGACTAAAGGATCTCCAGCTCTACTCAGTTGCTTAACGCCTACTCAGAGGTGATCTATGCCTGACGTATGCAGCCATTTCAAACCCAGAAGTAATGGACATGCTCCACCTCATAACATCCAAGACCCTTAGAGCTACACACTCCAGGGACTTAAACCTCAGCACAAAAATAAATATGACATGCTGCAGGGACAGATTTGTTACCCAGAGGCTCCCCTCACTCTGGAATTGAATCCCAATTAAAGTTAGACATAGCCCCTCGCCAACTCTCTTCCAGCAAAATACAGCCGCATGGATGGGAAATTGCAAATTCACCCCTGGGATCTTCACTGTGTCCCTGCTTGACAGAGGCACAGCAAACTAGCCTTAAAGGGTGCCTTCTGTGACCTACTTTACAGAGGCACATTAAGCTACTGTACTGGGGAGGTGGACACCAAATACACTCTGCCTAGGCTTATGAATTCCCTAGGGCAGACAGCCTAGTATTGCCCTCTGCACCTATGTTTATGTTCGGGATGAACAATATTTGTTGCTGCTACTGTTTGCAGGTCTTTATTGCTGTAGCTTTCCCAGTTTCTATGAACAACTTCTGTATCTGCATAACATGTTTGATCATGACAGGGTTCCAGTATATTAATATATGCGTCTGTTGTCATTTAACTGTGTGCACAGGGCGGATTGCTGGATCGTGAGAGGTTCCTGGCTTAACACATACAACTGCCAGATCCATGGTTTGTTACCTGACATATGTCTCATTTATCCAAGTGTGTGAGCATGCCCAGTGTGACCTTTCCATATGTTGTGATCTGGAGTCCACTACATTTCTGGTTGTGTGTGAACATGACCAATATTGACATTTATACTGTGTGTGTTGGAAGTCATGTTGTGTTCTTACTGCCAGACTCCTTTGTGTCATAACTCAACAGGGATTATGCTGTGCCTGCAGGGTTTCCATGTGATAGTTTGCAAAGACTTGGCAACATTCTCTCATAGGGGCTAAGCACCGCAATACTGTCATGGTGTAGTGGTTCAGTACTTTCACTGTAATGCACAGTATCATGGGTTTGAGACCCATCACTGCTTTAAATGTTCATACTGACCAGACTGGTTAAGGGCCAGTTGGGCAACTATGAGCATGTTGCATTTTGTTCAGCTATGGCCTACTTAAACCAGGCTTGTCCGACATTGTTGTGTATTCACCAACTTGGGTGGACATTGCCAAACATTACTCCACATTGACCACAATTGTACTAGTTGGTGTGTGTGATTCCGTTCATAGGTTCATACTAGGCTATATGCCCTAGGGCATTTATAATCCTAGCCAGAGTGTGTTTGGCTTTCAACACACATTTTAAGTGGAGTTTGTCATGACATTTTGCAAGGTTAGTATACTGTGCCTCTGTCTAACAGTGACATAGAAGTGATACCCAGGGTAAACCTACAATCGCCCATCCACTCATCAAGATTCCTCTTGAAGAGAGTCAATGAGGGACTCTGGCTAACCTGGAGTGGGCTTTACTCAAGAGTGGGGGGAGCCTCTGGGTTATGAATCTGTCACTTCAGTATGTCCTATTTATTTCAGTCCTGAGGTTCAGGTCTCTTGAGCGCATAGCTTGATGGGATTCTGATATTCCGAGGTGCAGCATATCCATTGATTCCAGGTTGGACATGGCTTTATACATCACACACAGATTGCCTTTGGGCAGGCAGTTTGCCACTGAGTGGAGCTGCAGTTTCTTTAACCGAGCAGCGAATAGCATGTGTTTGAGCCATTTGATCCTCCTGGTGAGGTTCTTTTGTGGTCTTTCCAGCTGCTGCAGGTGTCTGATAAGGTACATCCCACAAGGGGCATTGTACTCAATTATGGGCCTGATGAGGGATGAGTTAAGAGGCACAATGACCTCCCCTGATGTAGATGTGAATACCTTCATGACTAGGTGGGCTATATGAAATGTTTTTCTAAACACTTTAGCCACGTGGTTATCAAATGAGAGATTGCTATCAGCTTGGGTCCCCAGGTCCCTTATCACTTCTTCCATACTTAATGGGTTACCACCTATGTGGTAATTTGTGGGCACTTAGTTTTTGACAAAGGAGAGGACTATACACTGTTTTGCATTTAGCTTGAGGACATGGCTCTGGCACCAGTTGTCTGTTTCTATGAGTCCCTTTTGTAGGATACTTGTGTCAGCTGGAGGGTCGATTATGGCATCCAGTTTGCAGTCATCTGCAAACTTGTTCACCAACAGTCCTTCTGTGTTGGCCTGTACCTCTGAGAAATATATACCAAACAAGGGAGGTCCCAGGACTGAGCCTTGTGGGATGCCACTTGTAGCTGGTTTGGGGTCTGACATGGCTCCAGTATTTCTGACCATGTGGGTTCTGTCCTTGAGCCAGTTTGCAACCCATCTAGTGACATAGGGGCTTATATTGAAGCTGGTGATCTTATCTATGAGGACCAAGTGGGGTACTGTATGGAAGGCTTTTGCGAGGTCCAGGTAGGCTGTGTGGACCACCTTCCCCTCGTCAGTGGCCTTGGTGACTGTTTCAAATGACTCAACCAGGTTTAAGAGGCAGGATCTGCCCTTAACAAAGCCAAACTGGGTAGGATCCAGTGTCTGTAAGTCCCCAATATGTTTATTTCTGAAGTCCATAATGATCCTTTCCATAGCTTTGCAGACCAAGCTAGTCAGGCGTCTGGGGCAATAGTTTGCAGTATCCATTGCGGCACCACCTTTGTGGAGAGGGACCACTGTTGCTGAACACTGCTCTTTGGGTACATATCCTGTGGTAAGGCTGAGATTGAACAGTGGTTTTATGTTTGTGTTCAATTCTTCTTGGGGTTCATGTTGGACACAGCCCAGGACACTGTCTGGTCACATTGATACTGTGTGTTTTGCTTTGGAGAGGCTGGCTGTTACCTGAGCATCTGCGATGTCAGGGGGCCAGCACTCTGCTGGGATAGATATTTGCCCTTTTGGTGGGGAGGGGTGGGAGTTTGCACTGAACCTGTCAGTTCAGATGTTGGCACTGTCTGTGGGTTTGGTGTATTGTTTGTCATTTTGGACTACTTCTGAGCATATCTGGGGATTCCCACACAGGTTCCTACCATAAGTAAAGAATGCCTTGTGATTATCCTTGGTGTCCTGTACAATTTTTATCTCAAAGATGGCCTTAGACGATCTTATGTGTGGCAGTAGTTTTTCAATAATACTGATCAGAGATGCCTTCCCTTTTTGGGATTTTGATCTATCATATAGTAGCTTCCTCCTTGTATTGTATGGTTTGTTTATGGCTGGCGTCCACCGGATAGGATGCCTGGCTTTGGAGGATTGAGTCTTGGTTTTATTTGGGATTGCATGATCCATGCATTCCTGAAGGTGTTCATAGAATGCATTTATAAAGGGTTATGAGGTCTGGGCCATATTTTCCACAGACACAGGGGCTGTGAAGGATTCCCCCTCAGTTTTGAGGAGTGTGATATTTGCTTTAGTGAATAATTTTCACTGTGTTTTTCTGGCCATGGGCTAGGATCGGGATGTGAATATCCAGTGAGATTACTCTCTGGTCTGATCTTACCAGTGAGGGATACACTTCTGGTCTTGGGCATAGAGTCCCCATGTTGGTGATGATCAGGTCCAGTATGTATTCCCCGGTTGTGGGAGTGGTAGCAAGTTGTTCCATAGCATTTTGGTTTATAAATTCTGGGAACCTTTGGGCTAGAGTATTGGGGCTAGGGTAATGCTCCCAGTCTATGTTTGGGTAGTTGAAGTCACCCAATATAATGGTGTTTGGGGAGACCTTCATATTTTCTGTGTTCTCCAGTTGGCCAAGTGTGGTTCCTGGGTTTAGGAGGGTGGTCTGTAGCAGGCTATGAACTGGAAGGTGGTTTCAGCCACTGTTAGTTGCACATGGATAGTCTCCGATGCTTCATGCTGTGCCACCAACCTGGGGGTGTGGGTATCTTTGACAAATATTGATACTCACCCTCCTTTTGTAGTTTGTTCCATGTTTTGCAGCTGTAAAGCATGGTATGAGGTGTAACCTCTTAATGCTAGGGTACTCTTGGGAGCCTTGAACCAGGTTTCTGTTACTGCACAAATATCAACATTCTCCATGCTGAGGAGAGTTTGGTGCACGTGCATCTTGCAGTTTAGACTTCTGGCATTCAGTAGCATTACTTATAGTTTCTTATCCCTTGTGATACCTATGGAGGTGGTTTTGTGTTTTGAGCCTTACCTAATAAAGGCACTATGGGGGTGACAAGAGCCTTTGGCAATATCCAAAAGGCCACAGGTGATAGGTGAAATCCATCCCTAGTGAAGCATCATGTCTTGTCGAGCATGCCATCCCAGGCTGACAAGCATTGTATCCCCTTTCACTGACACCAATACTTAAGCCAATTGTTGTAATTGATCATCTTGTCTTCATACTGTGGCCTCATGTTTGGTGAGGATAGGATGATACTCAAGGTCATCAAGTTTCCATATACTACATGGTGGTAAATGCTGTTTAGCACTACCTTACATTGCTTAACACATGGCAATCATGCCTCAGGTGGTGCTGCAGGGCTACCTATGTCAGATGCACATACTGCACTCCCTATACGTGTTTGGAAACAGGTAGTGTCAAGTTAGGCATCCCTTTTACTATATGTGTGAGTCAGATAGAGGTATCATTTCCAGGGTTCCTACTGAGCCAGTGTATGTGCTATGCGTTGCCTCTTTACCAAGGCCAAGGCATACTGGGCACGCCTCCTTCTGCCTACTGGGGCAGGCTCAGGTTGTTCCTCTTCCGAGTCACGCTCTGCCTGTGATGGCCTTGGCACTGGTGGGGGGCTGTTTGGCCCAGGCCTATGCTGGTCCTGCTGCAGCTGTTTTCGCTGAATCATATTATGTAGCATAGCACATACCATGACAATTTGGGTACATGTAGTTGGTGAGTATTGCAAGGCTCCACCAGATGTGTCCAGGCACCTGAACTGTGACTTGAGCAACCCAAACACATGCTCGATTACATTTCTTGTTTGTGCGTGTGCCTCATTATGGCATTCCTGTTCAGGTGTGTGTGCGGTTCTGATGGGTGTCATCAGCCAGAGCTCCAGTGCATAGCCAGCATCCCCCACTAAGTGATGATGTGAGATGTCCCCATTGGCAAATGTCTGGTACAGCTGCGTCAGATGCCAGATATGGGAATCATGGTAACTTCCAGGACAGCCAGCACACACATTCATTATTATGCCCTGGGCATCACACACAACCTGGCAGTTGATGGAGGGGAAGCCCTTGCGGTTAATGTAGGCCCTACCCTGCTCACCGGCTGGTGCTTTGATGCGTATATGCGTGCAGTCTATTGTACCCACTACCTCAAGGTATTCTGCTATTTGCTGGAAGAGACGCATATTGCTGGCCAATACCTCATGAGAATTGGGGAAATATACATGATCACCGACATGTGCTGACATGGCAACCAGGAACTGGTGCAGTACCCTGGATGCTGATGCCTGTGATATCCCCATAATATCACCAGTTGGTCTCTGAAAGGTACCTGTTGCTAGTATTCTTAGGCCAACACATACCTTGGTTTCCACTGGGATGGGTTCCCCTCTGTTGGTTCTGTGTGTGAGGCATGGCCTGCACAGCTCACCAATTTGCTGCAGGAGGTCTCTGTCCACTCTATAGCGCTCCACTATCTCCAGCTCATGTAACCCTGTTAGGTGACCCTGGGCCTGTACACTCTTCTCCATCTCCTCACTGTGGGTTGTCCAGCTGCATTTGCATTGTCACCACCCTCAGCATGTTGCATATGTCGCCTTATAACTGCAATGGCAGCCCCTAGCATTTTTTGTCTGAGTGTAGCTTTTTCAGTTTTCACTTCTAGTAGATTACTCCAGTGTTGCAGTGTCTTTTCAGAGAAACAAACTGCACTGTTGTTTGCAGAGTTTTAAGTGCTGGGCTGGGCTAGTGTTCTGCCTGTGTAATTGCCTGATTCTGATTGTTTGCACCTGCTAACTCTACTATTATTCCCTGGTAGCTTCTTACTATTTGTTGTGCTTCCTTTATCCTTTCTGTTTCCTCGGGGGAGCGACGCTCATACAAGCGGAAACACACTCACAGCAGCTCACAAGAACGCACACATGCTTAGACAGACTAAAACTTGCTTATCCAGGTTAAAACGCATGCACACCAGTGCAAACACGCTTGCAGGTCTTCCAACAGCCTTATACATGCTTACTCCAGCTTAAACGCGTTCACTCACGCTTCCACGCTTGCACTCTGTCTTACTCGAGTTTACAGGCGCACACACATGCGCATACCCACTCAGCAAGAAACTTTGGTGTTATTCACAGTATACACCTTACATTTCTTGGCTTTCCCTGGCCTACCTGTTGACACACTGACAGCTAACACATGCCACTGTGCTCCAATGAGCTTCACTACTTTCATACATACCACCCTTGTAATGTCACCTATCTCCTACTCTGTTCCTCCCGATATCCTACTCCTACACTCCACTGACTGTGCTCATTTGCTATGTAAAAGTGCGATTCACTATCCTAACACTCATTTACATAGGATTGCCTACTAATGCTTGGTTACATGTGTTAGACTGGGCTTCTCCCCTTAGCAACCCCTACTCGGTGGCCATGTTGTCTTCATCCTGCTATTCCCTTACATTGTCATTTAACAATTTTCATGAATTCCATGTTTGTGGCTTTTATTGTCTTATTTTATGATTTTTATAGCGCACCCCATTTGTGCGGTGCTGCGCTACGCTTAAACATTGGAAATCGCTGAAAAAAAATTATTTTTATTTTAATTTTTCATTTGGGAAACTTTCCATTGGCCATATATCTGGCCATTGGCATGCTTCCTCAACCATATGCAACCTTTATTTAGAGCTGACAAGGCTCCATTGTGCTATTTGCAGAACGGTACTCAGTTGTCAACTGAGTACATTTCTGCAGCTAACACGTCTTCTACTCAGACAGGTTTGTGCTTCCTGGATCGCAAATTTACCTCATTTGCATGACTTTCGGCTACAAGTGAAGTAATTTGCATATCCCAGCCCTGTCCGTATAGGAGACATTTTAGGAGCTCTCTTACATGCCCCTACAGGCTGTTCCTGGATCGCTCGTCGGACATGATGGCTGCATGGAGTCTTACTCTACTCGTAGACTCCGTGCAAGCCATCATGAATCCGGCGCCATACGTTCGAAATTGTAAAAGTCCGACTCCGATCTGACTGAATGGAGATCTCCGTACAAAGCAGAAAGGGAAGTTTTCCCATTTCCACAATGTAGTGCAATCTCGGAGTTGGTATATTTAAGTAAGGGGTGTGTGGGGGTACAGGGGGGCTTAGCCTCCTCTGCTGTAGATGTTTAGTTTTGTGTTTTTTGGTTTTATGTGGTTTTACATCAGTGTTCAAACTTTTACGAGTTCGAACATATGGTTTTGGCCATATGTGGTTTGAACTAGTAAAAGTTCAATCTACTGAAGTAGATCCATATATATATATATATATATATATATATATATATATATATATATATATATATATATATATATATAAATATCCCTATGTTGCTGTATCTCAAGCATTGCTACATGTTCCATGGCTGACGTATTCACTGTCATTGATGCTTTGCATGATTGAACATATTCTTATCTCTAACAGAGTCATGTTGCAGCAATAAGCTGTGCATCGACATGTTGCCTTGTTTGTGACATCACAAGTCTGAAATGGGATGCAAGACTTGTTTGTGTTATTTTTCTTTTTGGACAATACTTGGGATGTTTGTTATAACTTATGTTTCTGTATGCTGTTTACTGTGTTGTACCACACTGTTACACATCACATAATGCATCACTGTTTGTGTATGACCTCTTCTTTTAGATAATGTTTGTACTAATACATTCCCATACACAGCATGGCCTAGATTTCTTCTAGTACTGGCTATTTTACAGCTACCTTCCCAAGCTAGTTATCTGTATGATGATATCATGCCTGTACAACAAAACCTTCTGTTGTGCACAACTTCTGCATGCCAGACATTTACCAGTGTGGTCCTCTTTGGTCATATACCTTCCAAAGAGGGTTTCTTTTGTAATGTTTCCTCAATATACATCCAGATGTGTTCCTTGCTGAGTATTGTGTATATAATCTTACAGGTATATCCTATGCTTCTGTTCTGTATGATGTTCAATGTTGACGCTAATGATTTCCTTTCATTAGTTTGGCCCTGTACTGCTGTTGTAGGACAACACTATGTGAACATCACTGTGTATTTTTGTGTACACTTGTATGTGTGGCTTGTCATGACTCAAAGATGTGTGTCAAATACTACTCTGTTGCTTGAGCTTGGACATATGGCCACATTCTCCATCAGCCGTGCATATTTCTTTTTACTCTTGGGTCCTTTTGATCATCCTGTGATGATAGTTTAACATCAGTCATCTGGGGCTCTTGGAGTAGGTCACCCACATCTATGGTTGAGAGGCTGCTATGTTTTGATGTTATTATGTTGTGAAGCATAGCCCACAAAGTAACCATCGGTGATGCCTTTTATGGTCTGTATTGGGGTGGACCTTGGATGTGTCCAGAAATCTGAATCTCGTTTTCAGCATGCCAAACACACACTCAGTGATGCTTTGTGTCATGGAGTGTGCACTGTTTTAAGCATCCTGGGAAGGGGTTGATGGGGATCTGTATTGTCATTATCCAAGGCTCCAGAGGATGACTACAGCCTCCTGTTTTCAGGGGGATGAGAAGAAATATTTGTGCATCTTGCTTCCCATTGTAATGTCTTGCTAATGCTTAATGTATAGCTGTGGTCATGTACTTACCTAGCAGAAGCCCCATGCTATTTCACCATGTTGGAAAGCAGACCTTCAGGGTATTTTCCCTCCATATTGCTGGATCATGCACATTACTGGGGTCTGTTGCCATGACATTACTAATAAGGTTGTCTGCAGATTACACTACCTGACAGTTTGGGAATCTGGCAACAGCATAGAGCTTTTGCACGACAGAGCTGTGCTCCATAGCTGTTGCTGCAAAGTGGATAAAAAACACAGTTAAGTTTTGTTTTTTCAGTGATTTTCTTTTTTTGGAGGGGAGATTAGTTCTGTGATTCTTTTCATTGGTAGTTTGAAGTTGGACAACCCATAGCCGAAGCCTGTTCTGCATCTTACTTTGCTTCTGCTTTGATGCCATAGTTTACTATGCAGCCATATTCCTCAATTTATTTCAGATTTATTTAGTGCTTTTTAGTGCTTGCTTATTAATCTGCAGCAGTGAGCAAATTGCTATATAGAAAAACTGTATCATTACAAATGTTTATGAATAATCCCACCCTTCATAATCTGTCAGTAGCTGAATTAGTGCAAAATATATACATTCACTGTGGTGTAACATTTCAAGATCTCACATAATCAGCAGATTGAAGAAAGTAAATGAACACACAATTTATCATTTCTGTGCTGCTGAGAACATTCAAAACCACATTTTTTGTAAGTTATACATTTACAGGACTATTGTTCATGGCATGAAGATAATAGGATTTTTGCACAGCTGCTTTACTAGGAGCATCATCACCCCAGTGGCTAAGCTTTCCAAATTCAGATTATGTTACATTTACATGATATATAAAATAGCCATGGTCATATGTGTGTAAGATGATGTATGTTTTAATAATAAATGAAAAAAAACGGTCTAGGCACACTGAGAACGGCTGTAAATTAATTTATTGTAAAAAAACTTAATACACAAGCCCTTTCACCCTGCCAAAATGCAAAGCTTTCTCAAGTGAATGAAACTAGCTAAAATCCATCTGTTTAAATACCCTTGGCTTCTAAAAGGTGCCAAATATTATTAAAGGTGCATACCCTCTCCTTATTTAAAACATCAACAGCAGCAATTTAATACATTTCATTATAGGTAGTACATATTTTATAAATCACATGCTTTAAAGTGCAACGTCTCCGTTTGAGGTAAAATACAGTGCTTGTAAACCAGAACAATCAAAGTGAAATAAAAATAAAATAAAAGTAAAGATAGTAAATCATACATCTATCCTACTGCAATAATTTGTTAACACAAAATTACAATTTCTTAGGTTTTTTAACCAAGTATGGTTTAATGGGTATGTGATAATTTAAACCCGGGGGGTGGGGTGGTTGCATTAATTTTTATCTGCCAGTATGTTTCCCTAGAACTTAACCAATTATTTTCCCAATCTCCCCCCTAGGGTCCATTAAAACTTGTTCTAGAATTCCAAACAAAAAACCCAGTGTGACCAGTTTCCACATGAAGGTGTCTATAAAGTGCGCTGTTCAGATTTTTCTTCAAATTGCTGCTGTTGATGTTTAAAGGGGAGGGTATGTACCTTTAATAATATTTAGTGCCTTTTAGGGGGCCAAGGGTATTTAAACAGATGAATTTTAGCTTGTTTCATTCACTTGAAAAAGCCTTGCATTTTGGCAGGGTGAAAGCACTTGTGTATTAAGTTTTATTACAATAAATTAATTTACAGCTGTTCTCAGTGTGCCTAGACCATTTTTTCATTTGTTGTTACTGGCATTTCATAGTCTCCATCCTATTTTGGTTTTAGTATTGACTGTGTGGACTTGGGTGTGCTGAGTATGGCTAACTCAATTATGAATCCAATTATGGACAATGAAGGAGAGGAAACAACAGGTCAATCGGACCTGTTAAGTGTGCACCTACAACAAGAGTTTTTTTCAGCTATATCTAGCCTCAGTGCTGAGATGAAGAGTTTGAAAATGGACTTTTCATGCCTAATGGAGCTCCTCACCCAAACAAGTGAGGCACTTCTTTGTGGGCAGGCTTGAACAGCAGCAACCAGTGGAAACAGAAGGAGGTGGCTGTTACATCACTAACCGCTCACTTTGTGAGTTCACTTCATCCATGCAGGATGGTTATGGAAGTCAGTCCCTATTTTCAGGTGTAAGCATCAGGGATGGCAAAACAAGGAGAGAAGACTTAGCTTCCCACAATGGAGGATCTAACGGAGGGCTAAATGTGGACGTTCAATGAACTGGTGCAAATCTATCTGCAGGTACTGTTTACATTTCTGGTGCTTCTGGCAATGAGGTCTGCACCAAATTAACAGAAATATCAGGTTTCCAAAATTTAAGTGACTGGATTAATTATTTTAAAAGCAAAAGAGACTTATTTTGTAAAAAAACCTAAACGGAACAATGCGACTCTTAACCATGGCTGTTCTGTAGCCATGGCTTCCTTAAAGGAAGGAATTAGGGACTTGGAAAATAAATTGTTTAGAATTAAAAATGTTAATTTGGATATTATATACCTTGAGGAGTTTTAAACAAGCATATTGTGCCACAGGGATTATGTGTTTGTAAATACCCAGAAGGTTTTATGAATGACAATGGCAACGATTCAAGCATTTAATGAAATATTTGATGAGTTTGGATTCAAAATGGTCTTTAATGTTAAAATTATCTAAGAAAAACATAGACATTTTACTAAAGGATGCTGAGAGGCTAAACAAGGCCATTAGAAATGATTTATTATTTGAATTTTATAAAGATGTATATGAATACTGTTTTATACGTGTGGATAAGAAATGTGAGGATGTTTTTAAAAGAAAGCAAAAAAAAGTTAATTAGAGATTTAAAACAGTATAGGGACAATCAAGCATATATATTTAAAGGTAGATTAAACAGAAGTAATGTGCATGAAACTTTGAACATGAGTGGAGTAAATGGTTTAGATAAAAATCAAAATGAGGGATTAGTCAATGTAGATGTGAATGAGGGTAGTAATGTATGTGGCCTACATGAAGGCAATAATGTTAGTGAACCAAGTTTTGAGTTAAAGACACCAAACCCGTTGGACCCTAAAGTAGGTTTAGATTTTATTGCTTAGTCAGCTGGGGGTGATGATGAAGATTTGAGTGAACAAGATTTTTCCACAGGCAAAGAAAAAGGGAAGAGCCAAGGAAAGGCCAAAAAGAAAGGGAAGGTATAACAATAAGTGAGGATGGTGTGACTTTCCTAAAATGGTTTTAATATATTTAACCTAAGTGGGATTGAGATCAAATTGGAACATTTTCAATTGTTTGAAAAAGGTGTTAAATTTGTTCAGTCTAGGGGTTTTGATGTATGTGACACTCTGATTGAACTAAAACAATTTGTTGAAAATTGAATTTTGCTTTAATATTTGAACAGCAACATAAGGGGATGAAGTTAACTTTAGGCAAGCCAGTACCTACAACCCACCTTTACATCCTGCATTACAGGGTTTTGAAGCAGTATGTGCATCTGACATATATGCACTTAGCATAAATAAAAACATTAGAAAAAAATGTGGGTACAAACGCAATCCAACTATTAAGGAGAAGGAAATTTTGGAAGGGTTAATGGTGGATAGGGAAATTCGTATTATGAGACTAGACAAGGGGGGAGGAATGGTCTTGTTTAATGCTATTAACTACTCAAGTAAATTTCTGGAAATGTTAAATGACACTAGTTTGTATGTGCCATTATCCACAAATGAAATAAATATTTCATATAGGAAAGTCGACTTGGCAATAGGGGAACTGATTTTGGAAAACAGATTAGACCAGAAGGTGGGCGGGGATACTGCAGATGAAGAAGCCTAGAATTGCTTCATTTTTTGGTATCCCCAAGATTCACAAGATTACTACCAACCCACCTTATAGACCCATTGTCTCTGGGGAAGAATTAAAAACCTACCCTATAGCCACTTTTCTGGATCATTCCCTTAAACATATAATGAAAGATTATGAACGTTTGCTGAGGGATTCTTGGGATTTCCTGCAGTTTAACACCTGAAACGTATGAAGGGGAAGTGTGTTTTTTGACCATTGATGTGGTCGATTTATTTTCATGTATACCGGTAGAGGAAGGTTTGGATATGTTCTATGCACTATTGAGTGAAAAGGGCCCCCTCACTCAGGATGGATGTTGATGTACTGGTGGAACTTATGAAGATAGTATTGGAGAACAATTATATTTACTTTGAGGGTGAAATCTTCAAACAAATTAAAGGTATAGCTATGGGGGCAGCATGTGCCCCCATATATGCAAATTTGTTCCTTCTAAAGTGGGAAATCACATATTTGTTTATTTCTGTTTATTCAAAACATATTAAGTTATATTGCCATTTTTTTGGACGACATATTTGTAATTTGGGATGGGCCTAAGGAAATTTCTAACTTCCTTTATTGATTACTTGAACTCCACCACCAGTTTTCTAAAGTTTACGTATAAATTTGACTCCACCAGGATTGATTATTTAGATTTGATGTTGGATAAATATGAAGGACGGCTGAAATCTAGGATATGCTGAAAAGACACATTTAGTAACTCATACCTCCAATACACTAGTGCACACCCCTAGAAACAGAAAAGGAGTATAGTAAAAGGTCAGATGGCTAGGGCCGCCAGAATGACCTCAGAGAAGAATGATTTTCTATGTGAAATAAAATTGATATCTGGGTTTTTTAGGGCCAGGGGCTATCCGAACAACTTAATAGAAAGAGTAGCCATGGAAGTTTTAAAGGGATAGGGTGTTAAATATATGCCCTTGTTAGGAGACACTCAATATAACCCCGAGGGCCACCAGGACACTGAACAACATTTTAGAAGGGCACTAGTAGTGATCCAATAGAGTAACACCTCAAAAGAAATTAAGAGTATAATTGAAAAAAAATAGAAAATGTTAAAATGTAATCAAGACATTGCACCTAAACTGGGTGAGACCCCTCACTATGTCTTTAAAACAGGGACCAACCTAAAAAAACTCTTTGAGAAAAACAAAAATGATGTTAGGAACCAGGGGGGTTTTGGGACTAAAAGGTGTGGGATATGTGGATATTGTAAATACATCATAGATAAGGAACAAGTATTGTTGAACAACAGTATGAACAGTGTCATAAAATTCAGGAAGGGCAACTGTATGACTAGGGGTATAGTCTATTTAGCCCTTTGTAAAGATTGCCGTAGGTTCTACGTTGGAAAATCTGAGAGGACACTATGTAAGCGCATATATGAACACACATAATGTTAGGGAGAAAAATCTGAACATCGCACTTTATAGACACCTTCATGTGGAAACTGGTCACACTAGGTTTTTGTTTGGAATTCTAGAACAAGTTTAAATGGACCCTAGGGGGTGAGATAGGGAAAATTGGTTATGGTGTAGGGAAACATACTGGCAGATAAAATTGAATGCAACCAACTCCCCGTGTTTAAATGATCACATATCCATTAAACCATACTTGGTTAAAAAAGAAAAGAAATTATAATTTTGTATTAACAAATTATTGCAGTGGGATAGATGTATGATTACTATCTTTACTTTTATTTTACTTTTATTTCACTTTGACTGTTGTTCTGGTTTACAAGCACTGTGTTTTACTTCAAATTGAGACGTTGCACTTTAAATCATGTGATTTATAAAATATGTACTACATATAATGAAATGTATTAAATTGCTGCTGATGATGTTTTAAATAAGGGGAGGGTATGTACCTTTAATAATATTTGGCACCTTTTAGGGGGCCAAGGGTATTTAAACAGACAAATTTTAGCTAGTTTCATTCACTTGAAAAAGCCTTGCATTTTGGCAGGGTGAAAGCGCTTGTGTATTAAGTTTTATTACAGTAAATTAATTTACCACCATTCTCAGTGTGCCTAGACTGTTTTTTTCATTTGTGATTACTGGCATTTCATGGTCTCCATCCTATTTTGGTTTTAGTATATTTTAATAATATTCATAAATCGAAAGCTGAGTGAAGTAAATAGACTGAAAGTAAAACATTATCTACCCATAACAATAAATCACAACCTTTTATCAGGAAGCAGCATATTGCATGACAGCTTAGCATACAAGCATTGACCCAAAAAAATGTTTTTTTCTTTTTCTTAATCTATTTACCCGTGTCCATGCAATGTACATCAAACTGTTAATATGGCATTTATTTCTATACTTGTGCATTGCAATATTAATGCACACATGAGAATAACATGACTGAAGTTCTTTATTCCAAGTTAAACCCTTTATTTGCCCAACATGAACCACAAGTCTTACTTTTCCTGATACATTAATACATTTAAGTGTCTCTGCTGCTGTATCTATAATACAAAACACTCATCCTCTTGAAATAACATGGCACTAGAGATCTGAATCTTTTCCTTGAAACATTTGGCAACATAGTGCAGAAAGAGTACACAGCCTTGTAGAAGCAATGATAATTTGTCTGAATTATTTTCTTGTCCTTTCATTAAAGTACATGCCACAGGAAAATAATTGCTAAACAGCGACATTAATTTCAGTTTTATCTATTGACTGCTGAAATCATGTGTTAGGCAGTCAATATATAAGGGGCTGTTTGACAGCACCTGATGGAAATTTCAATGAATTCATTTTAATGCAGAACTGGGTATGTGCCATTTTTTGCTCCAGTATAAAATGTCACCATTTCTTTATATCTGGTTTCTATTGGCAATGAAATGTTCCATGAGATCCATGGTGAATCATTTAGGCCCCAAGTAAATAAAAAAAGGCATGTGAAAGTTCAATTAAATGCGCACATCTTTTTGGAGGTCATTATGTTGCACACTCATTAATTTACCTGCCAGAATATGCAGTTAAAAGATCTAGAAACAGTAAGTAGACTAGAGTTATACAATCAGTGTATGGTTGCCTGTATTGCAGGAAATCAACTGAAATGATGAAGCTGCTTTCATTAATTTTTCATTATTTTGTTATTATGAGTCAGTAATAGCCCTCATTTACTTTCACACCATAATTGAGACTCAAAACTGAAAATAGGTGAAGCCAGGCAGTATTCACTAAAAGAATTGGAAAATTGTCCATGTGAGTTACGGGTCTGAACTGCTTTAAACGTAATAGAGGAAGAGGGAAAGGGGCATTAATTAGCTGCATATCAAAAACAGACCAGTCTGCAGCTTATATTATTGTACTGCGTGCCTTTATTTTTCTGTCCACAATATGTAACACACCCTTCGCTAGTCACAGTTTATTTCCGACCAAAGTAGTAAACAACCTTTTCATCATTTGGGAAGCTGCAGAAGTGTAACGCATCCTATACATGTTTAAGAATGGATTGCATTCAAAAACTGAAATTCAGTAACCAAGAAGTAATCATTCACAGTTGTTTCTAGAGGTCACTGATTCAAGCAGAACTTGAACGGTTAGTTATCAATTAAACTTTTACAAATATCTAGTAACCCTGTGACTGTGAATAATTGTTAACACTGTTAATGTTAAATAAACTGCTATGGTGACTTAAAAAGTGAAGTAACTTATTAGTTATTGTTGGCTTGTTTGTTTGCTTCTTAGTTTGGTTTGCAAGATGGTTATTACAAAATAGACTGTTCTGGGAAAACTGCCTCCTGTGGCACCAACATAATAACTAAATACAGCCAGAAACATAACAAACTACAATATTTGAAAATTGCAGTTTCTTACAAAACAGGGGTCTAGAAAACGCATAATGTCATTAATGTTGGGTATATTAATAAAAAAACAGGTATCATTAATAACAAAATAAATGCAAATAAAACTATGACATGTATGTGTAATAAAAAACAATACCCAACAGGTTAGCTGCCTTTGTGGTATTGATAGTTAAAGCACTGACTATATTCCAGTTAATCTGAGTTTGATTACCATCTTAGCTGACTGATGTTGCTACAGGGAGGGATGAGCATTAACATCCCTAGAGGAAGGACAGATCTGTCTGCATCTCCTGTGATGGTCTCTGGTGGAGGCTGAGAGAGTAACTATGGGGAAAGGTGAGGTCCAGTGATGGAATAGGGTGGTGACACAGTGGTATTGATGCAGAGGTGGGGTGAAACATCACATGTCCCCATTGCATGCCCACCCGAAGCATGTTACTGCAAGACCAACAGGGAAGTGGGTAGCAACAGGTTATGTCAAAATGATAAAATCCTCATTGTCAATGTTAACAGCCAGACTCCCAGGATGGCTTTAAGATTCATACTAGTCCCAGCCCTATTAGAGGGGATCTAAGGGTTAGGCGGTGACTGGTAGACCTGACAATGAACAAGGGGCACTGGGTAGGAAGCTATAAGATGATACAGTGGGGAAAAAAATGCCCACCGCTCAAAAGAATGCTCAGGAAGTTAGTATTACTGGGATATAATGGGCTATCCAGAATTTTCATGAGACACAGTGCCACAAGCAGAGGGAGACTTCTTACTCCTGAATGGCAATCATGTCTTTTACTTTCCTGTAAAGCCAATCTTGGAGACCATTACTGAACTTTAGATTTTTTTTTATAAAATAATACACAATATATGCCTTTATTTATATATGAATATATGCTTTTTATTTAACTTCTTATGTATGCTTTTGTATTTTCATATGACCTTATTTCAAAACAGTTCTTTTAAAATGCACCTGTCTATTATTTGTGAATATGGTTCAACAGTATTACCACTTTAGGTACTGGATCCACTATGAATAATTGTGTGACATTTTACTTACAAGCAATTATTTAAAACTGAAATGCCTAATGTTTGGGAAGTCATATGCTCAAAGCATTGATACTTCATAGGCCACAAAATGCAGCAACCTTTTTTCTTTTTCAAGTGGCAACTCCCTGAACCCCATGATGTTGATGCAATCCTGCTTATCCTTATAAATTATAAATAATGATCCCAGGGTGACACAGACTCAAAGAAAGGAAGAATGTGGACAAAAATAAAGTTCACTTTTTTTCTGTTCTTTGGGTCCAGTGAACTGAAAGAAAGGAAAAAAAAAATCTGGAGCCTAATCAGTATCGATACACTGAGCTGCTGAGAGCAGGAACCATAAATCTTCTTACTTTGATGTTTTGATAGCCAGCAAAGTAAGATGTGAAATAAGTGTAAATTGCCCTTAATATTATTTTGCAAACATATTTATGTAAGTAGTTAACGACATTCGATAAATAATAACAGAAGTTTCATTGTTTTAACTTATGCAATAATCAATCACACAAAGAGTACATTTTTACCTTTCTTTTTAGAAATATGTATTCCAGGATAGGAAATTATTTTAGGAGCTTATATTTTTATATATAATTTAATGAAACTTTTTCATTTAATTTTTGTTATGCATGTGTTTTACATTTTGTCCATGGCTAACCTAATCAATTTTAACTCATCATGTTTTATTTCTCATTGATCATTGCTTTCCATAGATAATAACTGCTGTTGCAATTTCTGTTTGTGAGCCAGCAGTAAAAAAAAATGTGAGTGGTCCATTTCCCTTTCTCCTGTGATTATGCAACTATACCTCTGGCCAATATAAGCTCAGGGATGTGGTGCCTTACTCCTACATGGGAGTATAGGAGGGGAAGGGGTAGTTACATAAAATGCATTAAAAAAGTTTAAAATAGAAGATTAGTCTTGCTGTTTTCGTCTGGTTAAACTGCTGATGAGAATGTATCTAAAGCCTTTGCCTAGTAATTATTACAGTGTTACTTATTTAAAAGTTTCTGGAGTATTGTAGGCATGATGTAATTCACAGATGATTATAGTCAATCATGAATGCCACTTACTAGAGTTTTATATGTTTTACTGTTCAGAAAATGCATATTGATGCTAAACCCACTTAGTGAATTGGAGCAACATTTAAACTGTCCTGGATGCCCATCCTTTGTCCACACATTGTTTTTACTTTTGTCTAAAATTCTTAAGCAAAAATGTTGACAGGTACACTATTTTCTGTTTGACAATGCTATGTGCTTTAGCAACTTTCAAAGCCAGTAACACTGTGGGTCGGATTCACGAAGGCTTGCATGGAGTCTGAGTAGAGTAAGACTCCATGCAGCCAACATGTCCGCTGAGTGATCCAGGAACAGCCGGTAGGGGTGTGCAAGAGAGCTCCTAAAATGACTTTTACACGGACAGGGCTAGGATATGCAAATTACCTCAATTGCTGGTGAAAGCTATTAAAATGAGGTAAATTTGCGATCCAGGAAACCTGAACCTGTCCGAATAAGAGTAGTGTCATTTGCAGAAATGTACTCCATTGACAACTGAGTACCATTCTGCAAATAGCAAAACAGAGCCGTGACAGCTACAAAAAAAGGAGGAAGCATGCCAATGGACAAAAATACGGCCCTTGGCAATGTTCACTGATGCAAAATAAAAATAAAATATTTTTTTTTTATCCAGATCTCCGAAGTTTAAGCGTAGCGCAGCACCGCAGAAATGTGCTGCACTCTAAAAACCAGAAAACCAATAATTAAAATCCACAAATATGGATTTTATTGTAATTCTTAATTTACAATGCAAGGGAATGGCAGGCCGAAGACAACATGGCTACCGAGTACAGGTTGCTAAGGGGGGAAGCTCAGTCTAAGAGATGTAACCAAGCATTAGTAGGCAATCCTATGCGACTGAGGGTAAGGATAGTGAATCCCAAGTTTACATAGCAAATGAGCACAGTCAGTGGAGTGTAGGAGTAGGATAAGGGGAGTATCAGAGTAGAAGATAGGTGACATCACGAGGGGGGTATGTATGAAAGAAGTGAAGCTCATTGCAGCAGAGTGGTATGTGTTTGCTGACAGTTACTCATCACTGGAAGAGGTGTGTCAACAGGTACCCTAGCTAAAGGCAAGAAATTGAAGGTGTGTGCCATGGATAACACTAAAGTTTCTTGTTGAATTGCTTGCAACGTGTTTGGCGCAGGTGCGTGCCTGTATTTCCGAGTAAGACTGCGTGCACGCGTGTGTGCCTGTGTGCGCACGTTTAAGCCAGAGCAAACATGTCTAAGGTTGTTGAAATTTGTGTAAGCACATATGGGCCTGTGTGCGCGCGTTTTAGCAAGAATAAGCAGGTTTTAGTCCATGTAAGCATGTGTGCACATGTGTGAGCTGGTGTGCGCATGCTTGTGCTTGTGTGTGTGGTGCTGCCCCCCTGTGGAAACAGAAAGGGAAAAGGAAGCACAACAAATAGTAGGACGTTAACCAGGGAGAACTAGCAGATCTAGCATGTAAAAACAATCAGAATCAGGCAATTACACAGCCAGTACACTAGCCCAGCCCATCCCAGTGCTTAAAACTCTGCAAACAACTTTCCACTATGTTTCTCTCAGAGACACTGCAACACTGCAGTAAGCTAATAGAAGTGAAAACTGAAAAAGCTTTACTGAGACAAAGAAATGTTAGGGGCTGCCATTGCTGTTATAAGGCGACATATGCAACATGCTGAGGGTGATGACAATGTGAATGCTGTTGGACAACCCACGGTGAGGAGACGGAGAAGGGTGTACAGGCCTAGGCTAACCTATCAGGGGCTAGATGAGCTGGAGATAGTGGAGCACTATAGAGTGGACAGAGACCTCATGCAGCAAATTGTTGAACTGTGCAGGCCACACCTCAACAAAGGGGAACCCATCCCAGTGGAAACCAAGGTATGTGTTGGCCTAAGAATATTAGCAACAGGTACCTTCCAGAGACCAACTGGTGATATGATGGGGATATCACAGGCATCAGCATCCAGGGTACTGCACCAGTTCCTGGATGCCATGTCAGCACATGTCAGAGATCATGTATATTTCCCCAATTCCCGTGAGGTATTGACCAGCAATATGAGTCTCTTCCAGCAAATAGCGGAATACCCTGAGGTAGTGGGTGCAATAGACTGCATGCACATATGCATCAAAGCACCAGCCAGTGAGTGGGGTAGGGTCTACTTTAACCGCAAGGGCTTCCCCTCCATCAACTGCCAGGTCATGTGTGATGCCCAAGGCATAATACTGAATGTGTGTGCTGGTTGCCCTGGAAGCTACCATGGTTCCCATGCCATATCTGGTATCTGACACAGCTGTACCAGACATTTGCCAATGGGGACATCCCTCATGGTCACCTAGTGGGGGATGCTGGCTATGCACTGGAGCCGTGGCTGATGTCACCCATCAGAAATGCACACATATCTGAACAGGGACGCCATAATGAGGCACATGCACAAACATGAAATGTAATCGAGCATGTGTTTGGGCTGCTCAAGTCACAGTTCCAGTACCTGGACACATCTGGTGGAGCCTTGCAGTACTCACCAACTACATGTACCCAAATTGTCATAGTATGTGCTATGCTACATAATATGATCATGCAAAAACAGCTGCAGCAGGAGCAGCATAGGCCCGGGTCAAACAGCCCCCCACCATTGCCAAGGCCATCACAGGCAGAGCGTGACTCCGAGGAGGAACAACCTGAGCCTGCCCCAGTAGGCAGAAGGAGGCGTGCCCAGTATGCTTTGGCCTTGGCAAAGCGGCAACGCATAGCACATACAATGGCTCAGTAGGAACCCAGGAAATGATACCTCTCTCTCTGACTCGCACATGTAGTAAAAGGGATGCCTAACTTGACACTACCTGTTCTCAAACATGTATAGGGAGTGTAGTATGTGCATCCGACATAGGTAGCCCAGCAGCACCACCTGAGGCATGATTGCCATTGTTAAGCAATATAAAGCAATGCTAAACAGCTTTTACCACGATTTAGTATATGTAAACAAAATTGCACACACTAACTAGCACAACTTTGGTCAATGATGAGCAATATTGGGCAACGTTCAGCAATGTTGGTTAATGTTGAGCAATGTTGGACAAGCTTGGTCAAAGTTGGGCATAGTTGAGCAAAAGCAGGTGAACATGCTCATATTTGCTCTACTGGCCCTTAAGCAGTCTGTTCTGCTCAGTATGAAAATATAAAGTAGTGATAGTCCTCAAACCCAGGATACTGTGCACTATAGTCATAATACTGAACCACTAAACCATGACCCTATTTCACTGGTCAGCCTGTATGAAGGAAATGTTGATAAGTCTATGCAAAGTATCTCATGGAAACCCTGCAGGTACAGCATAATCCCTGACGAGTTATGACACAAAGGTGAGTCCTGTAGTAAAAATAGAACCTTATTTTCAACACACATATAGTATAAATGTTAATATTGGTCATGTTCACACACAGTAACAAATGTAGTGTACTTCAGACAGCAACATAATGAAAGGTCACACTGAGCATGCTCACACACTTGAATAAATGAGACAAATGTCAGTCAACAAAACACTGAAAGGCCAAACTGGGCATGCTCACACACTTAGGCCATGTCTGAGTACAGCAGTGGGACACATATTCAGCAGTTGCATGTGTTAACCCAGGAACCTCTCACTATTCACCAATCTGCCTTGTGCACACAGTTATATGACAACAGACACATATATAATATATTGGAACCCTGTCATAATCAAATATGTACTACAGATACTTAGGTTGTTCATAGAAAGAGGGAAAGCAAAGAAGATAAAAAACCTGCAATCAGTATCATCAATAAACAATGTGCACTCCAAACATTATCATAGGTTCATAGGTTGATACTAGGATATCTGCCCTAGGGCATTTATAAGCCTAGCCAGAGTGTGCTTGGGTTTCGCAACCCTGTTAGATTAGTAGACTGTGCCTGTGAATAGTAGGTCACACAAAATAGCCCTTTTACAGTTAGTTTATTGTGCCTCTTTGTAGCAGGGACCAAGAAGAGATCCCAGGGGTAAACATACGATCACCCATCCACTCGTCAAGATGTCTCTAGGAGAGGGTCAGTGAGGGGCTCTGCCTATGCAGGACTGGGATCTCATTCCAGAGTGAGCGGACCCTCTGGGATATAAATCAGTCCCTCCAGCATGTCATATTAATATCTGTGCTGAGGTTTAAGTCCCTGGAGTGTGTAGCTCTAAGGGAGTCAGATATCCTGAGGTGGAGCATGTCCATTAATTCTGGGTTGGACATGACTTTAAACATCAGGCACAGATCGCATCTGAGTAGGCGGTAAGCAACTGAGTAGAGCTGGAGTTACTTTAGCTGAACTGTGCAGGGCATCTGTGTGAGTCCCTAGATCCACTTGGTGAGGTACATTTGTGGCCATTACAGTTGCTGCAGGTGTTGGGTAAGGTACATCCCAAATGGGGCATTGTATCCAATCATGGGCCTGATGAGTATAGGGGCACAATGACCTCACTTGATCTAGATGTGAAACATTTTGGGATAAGGTAGGCTATATAGAAGGTCTGTCTAACCACTTTGGCAGCGTGAATGTCAAAGGTGAGATTACCATCTACTCGGGTCCCCAAATCCCTAACAACTTCTTCCTTACTTAATAGATTACCACCTGTGTGGTAATGTGTGGGCACTGTGTTATTCCCAAAGGGGATGACTATGTATTTAATGGCATTTAGCTGTAGGCCATGGCTCTGGCACCAGTTATACATCTATGTGAGACCCTTTTGGAGGATGCTTGTGCCAGCTGGAGAGTTAATTATGGCACCCAGTTTGCAGTCATCTGCGAACTTGGTCAGCCATAGTCCTCCTGTGTTAGCCTGTACGTCAGAGAAATATATACTGAACAAGAGAGGTCCCAGGACTGAGCCTTGTGGGGCGCCACTTGTAACTGGTGTAGAGTCAGACATGGCACCTGCAATACTGACCATGTGGGTGCTATCCCTGATCCAGTTTGCAATCCATCTTGTGACATATGTGTTGATATCTAAGCTTGTGAACTTATTTATGATGCCCGAGCGGGGTATTGTGTCGAAGGGTTTTGTGAGGTCCAGGTAGGCTGTGTGGACTACCTTCCCTATGTCTATGGACCTGGTAACTGTTTAAAGAAGTCGACCAGGTTCAAGAGGCAAGATCTGCCCTCAACAAAGCTGAATTGGGTAGGATCCAGTGTCTGTAGGTTCTCGATGTCTTCATGTATGAGTTCCATGATGATATGCTCCATAGCTTTGCAAACCAGGCTAGTTAGACTTATAGGGCGATAGTGTCCGGGGTCCATTGTGGCACCACCTTTGTGGAGCAGGAACACTGTTGCTGTATGCCATTCCTTGGGTACATATCCTGAAGTAAGTCTGATATTGAACAGTGACTTAATGTGAGGGTTAAGTTCTTCATGAAGCTCATGTAAGATGCAGGCCGGGACACCGTCTGGTCCCATTGATGCTGTGTTGTCTGCTTTGGAGGAGGCAGTTCTCACCTGTTCATCTGTGATGTCAGGGAGGCTAAACTCTGTTGGGATGGACATTTGCTCTTTAGGGGGGATGGGGGAAGATACTTGCACTGAACCTGTTTGCCAGGATGTTGGCAATGTATGTGGGTTCAGTGTATTTTTTTGTCATTTTGCACTAACTCACAGCATATCTGGGAGTTGCCACCCAGGGTCCTGACATAACTAAAGAAGGCCTTGTGATTGTCCTTAGTGTCTGGTGCAATTTTCCTTTCGAAGCGGGCCTTAGATTAATTCATGAGTGATTGTAGCTTCTTGCTAGTACTGATCAGAGATGCCTTCCCTTTTTGGAATTGTGCTCTATCATGTAGTAGCCTCCTCTTTTCATTGAATAGCTTATTTATGGCTGGGGTCCACCAGACAGGTCCCCTGCCTTTGGAGGAGTGAGTCTTGTTTTTATTTGGGATAGCATGATCCATGCATTCCAGTAGGTGTCCATAGAATGCATTAGTAAAGGATTCTGTGATCTGAGCCATATTTACCACTGTCCCAGGGTCTTTGAAGGATACTTCCTTGGTTTTGAGAAGTGTGACGTTTGCTTTTGAGAAGTTCTTGACCGAGATTACCTAGGATGGGGGTGGGGATGGGATATGGATGTCCAGTGAGATAAATGTATGGTCTGACCTTATCAATGAGGGGTATACCTCTGGTGTGGAACATAGAGTCCCCATGTTGGTGATGATCAGGTCCAATATGTTTTCCCCTCTTGTGGGTGTGGTGACCAGTTGTGCCATAGCATTTGAGTTTATAAATTCTAGCAACCATTGGGCGAGGGTATTGTGGCTTGAGTAGTATTCCCAGTCAATGTTTGGGTAGTTGAAGTCACCCAATATAATGGTGTTTGGAGAGACCTTCATTTTCTCCAGTGTTCTCAGGAAAGCCGAGTGAGGTTCCTGAGTTTGGGATGGTGGTCTGTAGCAGGCTGCAAACTGAAAGGCAGTTTTGCCCACTGTTAGTTGCACATGTATGGTCTCTGATGCTTCATGCAGTGCTAGTAACCTGGAGATGTGTGTATCTGTGATGTATATGGATACTCCCCCTATTTATGTTGGTCAGTTCGTGTATTGTGGCCGAAAAGCATGGTATGAAGTATTAACTTGTAGTGCTGGGGTGCTTTCGGGAGCCTGAACCAGGTGTCTGTTACTGCACAGATATCGACATTCTCCATACTGAGGAGAGCCTTGAGTGTGTGCATTCTGAGATTTGGACATCTGGTGTTCAGCAGCATTACCATTACTTTCTTTTACCTTGTATTGTCAATGGAGGTGGGTTTGTCTTTTAGGCCTTGCCTAAAAATGGCAATATGGGGGTGGCAAGAGCCTTAGCCAGTATTCAAAAGTCCAGGGGTGACAGGTGCAAGCCGTCCCTAGTGAAACAACGTGGCATGTCGAGCATGTCATCCCAGGCTGACAGACACTGGATCCCCTTTGAATGACACCAATATGTTAGCCAACTGTTAAAATTGATCATTTTGTCTGTATACTGTGCCATAATTCTTGGTGAGGGTAAGATGCTACACAAGGTCAGGGTAATACTGGCCTGGGCTACATGATCAGAGAGCTCCTCTATGTCTCTTCTCATGTAGTCCAAGGAGGAACATCTGAGGTCATTCACACCAGCATGGACAATGATGGAGCCATATCTGTACTTGCTTTGGAGTGACCTGAGTGCATGTGTTATGTGGCGGATCCTGGCACCCAACAGACAGCTCAAAGTGACCTTCTCCTTGTTCAGCCTGGTGAGTGGGACATCAGTGTGTCTGACAATAGAGTCACCTACTACAAGTGTATTAGGTGTGTTGTTTAGCCCTAAGGGCAGTGACTATGTGTCACACTGACTTTGTGAACTATGTGATATGTGGGTATTGTTGTGCGGTAGCAGTTGTTTGTGTGTCTGCTTTGGAGGTCTCTGCTGCTTAGGCAGATTTTATTTAGAGCCTCTGAGTATGTTTTTGTGTGGTAATGTGTTTTGTTTGCTGTTGCTATAGGTCTATGTGAGACTGGATTTGTGGTGTGTGTGGTTACCTTCACCACCTGATAGACTGTGCCAGTCATGGGTCGAAAGAGCTCAGCCTCCTGCTTGTCTATATAGTTGCATCTCTCACATATATCTGAGTTTGTTGTGAGGAGGAGAGGGTTGTCTGTGTACATGAGGCAGTTGTAACATTGCCTCAAAATACCCATATTCACCAGCTGGACTGGAGAGTACACACGAAACCGACCTTTGGACAAGCCAGGATATTATGATGTAGTACTCTGCTGACTGATCAAAAAGGGTCAGTAGGGTGTTAAGTGTGCAAAAGAGTATAACAGGAGTTTAGTGCTCAGGTTTTTCGGTGTTTTGGAAAGATTATCTGCAAAGGAGTCCAGACAGAATCATGACACTTCCTTCAGCTATGTCATAAATAGCAATGTACACTCATATGTCCTGAGTCAGGGCCAACTGTACCTGACTGACATTGCCAACATCCTGTCAGACAGACCCATACATACATACACACCGCCCACTGACAAAAGACCCTATCATCATACCAGGAGACATCACATGTAGAATGGGTAAACAGCTCCTTCCAAAGTCGAAAACATGGCATCAGTTGGATTACATTGTTTTCCTATATGTGTCATAAGTGAACTGCAGAAAAAACAGACCCTGCACCTGAACGGTCTGTTGAGCCTCACCCTGTCTACAGGATCTGAAACTGTTGAATGGGTTACAGCAACATATGGCACACCCCACAAGTGTTGGTGCACAACAGACCATGGGAACTATAGTCCTATAAGCCTATGAAGTCTGATCTGCAAGGCCATGGAGTCCATCATGATTGAAGTCATAAACAGAGCTATTGGAAGCTGACAAACACACAACCCTACCAACTTTGGTTTGTTCATGAGCAGATCGTGGTTCCCAAACCTGCTAGACTGTTTGCAAGGCAGCCACCCAGGACATACATCACTGAAAGGAGCTACACACGTCCCACATATACTTTGAATAGCCCTTTATCAACATCCCAGACACGTCGTATCCACAAAATCAACAATCTGTGCATAAATATGTATTGTCATATGATGGAATGGCAATTGGTCCACAGATAGATCACACAAGCTAAGAAGTGTGGAGTCCTGTTCAAGTTGTTAACACCTGCTGTCCCACGTGTTTCATTCCTTGGATTGCATAAAACAAAGTGCACACACATTACCATTTCCAGTCTGATAATGTCATCATCCTACAAATATAGCAGGAGAAAAGAAACCACACAGTAAAGCATATAGCATGCTGTGTTAATGCGCATCTTTCTAGTATCATAGCATCGTTAGGTAGTGGTTTGAATCCTGCAAATGTTGAGGGTGGGGTGGGGCTGAGTGTTTGTGATTTTCTTTGAGAGCAGTACCCTTTTTGGAGACTAGGAAAACACATGAAAAGAGGTAAATTCCTCTTTGGCAAGTCTGATGAAGTCAGTATCCCACAAATACAGCAGTGGAAAGGAAAACTCCCCGTAAAGCATATAGTGAGTTGTATAAATGTGTACCTCTCTAGAATCATGACATAAGTAGGGGTTTGAATCCTGCAATTGCTGAGTGTGTGTGGTGGGGTGTGTGTGTGTGTGTGTGATTTCGTTTGAGAGCAGCGCCCTTTTCGGAGACTAGGAAAACACATGAAAAGAGGTAAATTCCTCTTTGGCAAGTCTGATGATGTCAGTATCCCACAAATACAGCAGTGGAAAGGAAAATTCCCTGTAAAGCATATAGTGTGCTGTATAAATGCGTACCTCTCTCGAATCATAACATAAGTAGGGGTTTGAATTCTGCAATTGCTGAGTGTGTGTTTTGGGGGGGCGTGTGTGTGTGATTTCCTTTGAGAGCAGTGCCCTTTTTGGAGACTAGGAAAAGAGGTAAATTTCACTTTGGCAAGTCTGATGATGTCAGTATCCCACAAATACAGCAGTGGAAAGGAAAACTCCCTGTAAAGCATATAGTGTGTTGTGTAAATGCGTACCTCTCTAGAATCATAACATAAGTAGGGGTTTGGATCCTGCAATTATTGAGTCTGTGTTGTGGTGTGTGTGTGTGTGTGTGTGTGTGTGTGTGTGTGTGTGTGTGTGTGTGTGTGTGTGTGTGTGTGTGTGTGTGTGTGTGTGTGTGTGTGTGTGTGTGTGGGTGTGTGTGTGGGTGTGTGTGTGTGTGTGTGTGTGTGTGTGTGTGTGTGTGTGTGTGTGTGTGTGTGTGTGTGTGTGTGTGTTGAGTGGTGTGTGGTTGTGATTTCCTTTGAGAGCAGTGCCCTTTTAGGAGACTAGGATAACACATGAAAAGAGGTAAATTCCTCTTTGACAAGTCTGATGATGTCAGTATCCCACAAATACAGCAGTGGAAAAAAAAGCTCCCAATGAAGCATATAGTGAGTCATGTAAATGCATACCTCTCTAGAAATATAACATAGTTAGGTAGGAGTTTGAATCCTGCAATTGCTGAGTGTTTGGGGGGGGTGTGATGTCGTTTGAGAGCAGTGCCCTTTTTGGAGACTAGGAAAACACATGAAAATTGGTAAATTCCTCTTTGGCAAGTCTGATGATGTCAGTATCCCACAAATACAGCAGTGGAAAGGAAAGCTCCTCGTAAAGCATGTAGTGTGTTGTATAAATGCGTACCTCTCTAGAATCATAGCATAAGTAGGGGTTTGAATCCTGCAGTTGCTGAGTGTGTGTGTGTGTGATTCCCTTTGAGAGCAGTTCCCTTTTTGGAGACTAGGAAAACACATGAAAAGAGCTAAATTCCTCTTTGGCAAGTCTGATGATGTCAGTATCCCAGAAATACAACAGTGGAAAGCAAAACTCTCAATAAAGCATATAGCGTGTCATGTAAATGCATACCTCTCTAAAATCATAACATAGTTAGGTAGAGGTTTAAATCCTGTAAGTGCTGAGTGTGTTTGGGGGGGTTGTGTGTGTGTGATTTCGTTTGAGAGTAGTGCCCTTTTTGGAGACTAGGAAAACACAGGAAAAGAGGTAAATTCCTCTTTGGCAAGTCTGATGATGTCAGTATCCCACAAATGCAGCAGTGGAAAACAAAACTCTCAATAAAGCATATAGCGTGTCATGTAAATGCATACCTCTCTAGAATCATAACATAGTTAGGTGGAGGTTTAAATCCTGGAAGTGCTGAATGTGTTTGGGGGGGGTTGTGTGTTTGAGAGTAGTGCTCTTTTTGGAGACTAGGAAAACACAGGAAAAGAGGTAAATTCCTCTTTGGCAAGTCTGATGATGTCAGTATCCCACAAATACAGCAGTGGAAAGGAGAACTCCCCATAAAGCATGTAGTGTGTTGTGTAAATGCGTACCTCTCTAGAATCATAACATAAGTAAGGGTTTAAATCCAGCAATTTCTGAGTGTGCGTGTTGGGGTGTGTGTGTGTGTGTGTGTGATTCCCTTTGAGAGCAGTTCCCTTTTTGGAGACTAGGAAAACACATAAAAAGAGGTAAATTCCTCTTTGGCAAGTCTGATGATGTCAGTATCCCACAAATACAGCAGTGGAAAGAAAAACTCGCAATAAAGCATATAGTATGTCATGTAAATGCGTATCTCTCTCGAATCATAACATAGTTAGGTAGGGGCTTGAATCCTGAAATTGTTGAGTGTGTTTGGGGGGGGGGGGGTTGTATGTGTGTGTGTGTGATTTCGTTTGAGAGCAGTTCCCTTTTTGGAGACTAGGAAAACACATGAAAAGAGGTAAATTCCTCTTTGGCAAGTCTGATGATGTCAGTATCCCACAAATACAGCAGTGGAAAGGAAAACTCCCCGTAAAGCATATAGTGTGTTATGTAAATGCGTATTTCTCTAGAATCATAACATAAGTAGGGGTTTGAATCCTGCAAATGTTGGGGTGTGTGTGTGATTCCCTTTGAGAGCAGTTCCCTTTTTGGAGACTAGGAAAACACTTGAAAAGAGGTAAATTCCTCTTTGGCAAGTCTGATGATGTCAATATCCCACAAATACAGCAGTGGAAAGAAAAACTCCCAATAAAGCATATAATGTGTCATGTAAATGCGTACCTCTCTAGAATCATAACATAGTTAGGTAAGGGCTTGAATTCTACAATTGCTGAGTGTGTTTGGGGGGGGTTGTATGTATGTGTGTGATTTTGTTTGAGAGGAGTGCCCTTTTTGGAGACTAGGAAAACACATCAAAAGAGGTAAATTCCTCTTTGGCAAGTCTGATGATGTCAGTATCCCATAAATACAGCAGTGGAAAGGAAAACTCCCTGCAAAGCATATAGTGTGTTGTGTAAATGCGTATTTCTCTAGAATCATAACATAAGTAGGGGGTTGAATCCTGCAATTGCTGAGTGTGTGTGTGTGTGTGTGTGTGTGTGTGTGTGTGTGTGTGTGTGTGTGTGTGTGTGTGTGTGATTCCCTTTGAGAGCAGTTCCCTTTTTGGAGACTAGGAAAACACATGAAAAGAGGTAAATTCCTCTTTGGCAAGTCTGATGATGTCAGTATCCCACAAATACAGCAATGGAAAGAAAAACTCCCAATAAAGTATGTAAGTGCATCTTGTAAATGCTTACCTCTCTAGAATCATAACATAGTTAGGTAGGGGTTTGAATCCTGCAAAATATCCCCGAAATACAGCAGTGGAAAGGACAACTCCCTGTAAGGCATATAGTGTGTTGTGTAAATGCATACCTCTCTAGAATCATAGCATAAGTAGGGGTTTGAATCTTGTAATTGCTGAGTGTGTGTGATTCCCTTTGAGAGCAGTTCCCTTTTTGGAGACTAGGAAAACACATGCAAAGAGGTAAATTCCTCTTTGGCAAGTCTGATAATGTCAGTTTCCCACAAATACAGCAGTGGAAAACAAAACTCCCGGTAAATCATATAGCGTGTTGTGTTAATGCGCATCTCTTTTGTATCGTAACATAGTTAGCTATGGGTTTGAATCCTGCAATGGCTAAATGTGTGTGTGTGAGACACTGTTGGCCAATGTGTTATGGGCTTTGCTTTTACTACTATATGACATATCAGTAAAACAACAGTATGTGCATTGCACACTTCAGGTATCTGTGTGGCAAATACGTATATGTACATGTGACCACAATTAGTTCATAGGTGTGAAGCCTGCTTTCTACATGAATACATATGTTACCATTGACAGTTTGTACTGCTGCTTCTCAGACCTTAGGTCACATATGTGTGTATGTGACAAGGCCAGCCACTGTAGTGATCTGTGGCCTAGGTCATCTGTGTCACACACACCCATGACAGTTTATATAGAATAGTGTGAGTGAGGGTTCATGCCTGGGGTATATGTCACACATGTTCAAACACAACACAGTCTGTCAATAATGGGCATTCATTATAGGTGTACAACAACTTTGTGGATATGCATACAGACCCCTTATTGCTTATGTGATACACCGAGGGATATCAGAATACCTTTGGAAATGTGAATACCAAAGGACAGATGACATAACATTTGGCTGTATGTACACATTGGTGCCCCTGCTACATGTTGTGGGCTACTACCTATGTGGTACTGTCAGGATAATATGTTTAGTAAATGTGTATGACTATGCTATAGGTGGCTTATAGCTTTACAGCATGGGTTGGCCAACAGATATCTGTCTGTATGATACCCTTGTGGAGGATAAGTGTCTCATCTGGAGAATGCATTGTAGGGCCACCGTATGCATTACTAGATGTGGACCGACATATCCCTAGTGTGTTTGCTTGAACCTAGGATGGCTACATGCCAAACAGGAGTGGTCCCAGGAATGGGTGACGGTCAATACCACTGGTTACTGGTATAATATAGTACCGGAAGGATTCAAATGCCACTGTGTATCCTACATCTGTGTGTCAGTTGTCAAGACATCATCTAACGATTGGTTATAGTCAGGCTGTTGAGGTTGTGTATACTACCAGAATGCAAACCAATGACCGATATTAACAGTATCATCCACAGCATAGTGTCAAACCATGTCATACACACATGTTAAAACATATGTGTAGTAAAATTCATAGTGGCCACCAACAGGGAATATGAAGTGTTAACACTGTGTAATACAGGGCATGTCACCCTTCCCATGTGTCCACTATGCATGTATATGCAGACAGTGCACCTCCACAATGTTCACAAATGTACTCCTGCAAATCTGCACTGCACACATCACACACATACCGTCCACTCACAAACACATGCTGCCAGTTCCATACACATCAGCCAAGTGGCACACGGGCGAACAATACATTTTTGGAATTAACACTGGTGTAAATAATACTACATTGATAATCATAGCTTTAATGCATCATGCCTGCTCAGATATACCTACAAGGATATCATTACACTTTACTGTTGACAACATGCTAACATTGCTACACGGCTATTAGGTCACCCTGTGCATCAGCACCATGTTAGCCTGTTCCTGCATCAATGTCACAGATGACAGAAGGTGGCACAGTTTCATCATATGCACAGGGTGTGTTGTTGGTTTGCCAGAGCCTGACAATGACCCATAAAATCGACATGTATATGTGTGTGTGTGTGTGTGTGTGTGTGTGTGTGTGTGTGTGTGTGTGTGTGTGTGTGAGGGACAACAGTACAGCATGGGTCAATGTTGATGTAATGTGTGTGTGCATGTGTTAGCCCTAGGTGTTTGGTTTATGTGTGTGTGTCTGCATGCACACAGTTCCACCATGTGGCTGCCAAATAAAGGAGGTTGTGGGACAGCCACAGACTGTACCTGCCAGGCTGTACAGATCACTGTCTCCAGCCACTGACACAGTACCTGTGCCTGGCACGGGTGTCATGGACAGTATTGGGTACTAAGCCATTCTGGGTACTATCATCAGAGGCAGAGGGATATCGACTAAACCCATGTCCCTGCTGGGACTGGCCAGAGCCACGTGCACATGGTCATCTAGGACAGTCTATTGAAAGCCCAGCCCCAATATTGCTGGGCTGGTACTGCCACTATGGGAGCGGCTGGGACTTGTGTGTTGTCCGCAATGACTGCCAGCTGATGATGTTGCTGGCATACATCCACATTGACGTCTCAGCCATCCTGCACTGTCCTGGCACATGGACATTACATTGTGGAGGACATCTAGTGTCTCCCCCCAATGTCTATCAATCACCTCGGTGTAATTACAGATGGGACCGGCAAGGTCACGGATACTGTCATTGATAGCGGTGTTATGGGCCATATGCACCCTTAGTTCCTGCCTGGTGTACTGTTCCATATGTACCTGTGCCTGCATTACAGCCTGGAACATACCTAAGGTTGTGAGACCTGTGGGGGCACGTCTGCCAGTGGAATTACGACCAGCAGTGCTCCCAAGAGAACCCCTGGACATATGCCTATGTGGTACCATTCCAGGTGTCTGGGTATGGCTGCTGTGAGGGGTTGCATGTGCCATAGATACCACACTATCCTGATCAATGCCTACTGTATGCTGTTCCACAGCTATGGCCATTGGTGTTGAGGGATGTATTGGCAGTATGAATGTGCACATAGATGGGGTGGAAAGCTGTGTACTGTTGATTGGCGGACCAATGACAGACCCTGTCAAACCTGCCTGCACCACATCACATGTATCATCATGTCCACTATTTGTGGCAGTGACTTCAGGTTCCCTGTTGCACTCATCCAACAAAACCTCAGCACCTGTGAGAGGAAGACAGGAAACACACTTTACAATCTGTACAGGATGTTAGCACACATGAACACATGCACACATGCACACATGAACATATGCACACATGAACACTACTCAGTCAAGTTCACACACGCACACACACACACACACACACACACACACACACACACACACACACACACACACACACACACACACACACACCAACAGCAATACAGAACATACTCATTAGTGGCTGATGGTGGAGTACAGTATCACAAGCCAAAGAGTCCTATCACACGTGTCAGCATGCAGGATGTGTGTTGCTCAACAGCATGCAGTGTGAGTGTAGAGAGTCTTTGTTGAAAACAGTATATATGTCTTTGATGCATATGTGTTGTTCAATGATTGGCCTCACCCTGGAACACAATGTGTGCATGGACACAACATTGCTGTGCAAGTATAAAATGCTTTCCAATGTCCTGTGCACCATCAGTCATAGGTGTATATATACCATGGCTGAATGCACACAACTGTCAGGTGTATAGCAATGAATGCTATGTGTAGTATTGTAGTTACTGTAACTGGATGTGGTGTAGTACCATGAGACATCATCAGGCAGCATCATGTGGTCACTCAAGGCCACTAATGTATGCCACACTGGCAACTATCTTGCTGTACCTGACCTGCACCACTGTGGCTACATTAACCATTTCACAGAAAGTTGTTACATGGGTATGTAAGGTGTTGAACAGGGAGCATTGCCTAACAAGAATGTGTTGTGTGTTGAAGCATGTCCACCACCCCATGATAGGTCTCTACACCTCAGGTATAGTATGTGTGCTGTGTTGATGACATTTGGGATACTGGAGTCTGACCTTACAGCAGGTGTCTACATACACCATGTGTATTATATTAACACTTACTGCATATGACAAAGTGGTGTATGTTGTGTTCATGTGTATTGACTCTGCCTATACAATGTCCACTAGAGTGTACCACAATTGGTTGGGATGTTCTGTGTATTGCATGTGTTTGAAGCAGCTACTCATGTTACCGGGGTGTGCATAGTCCCACAGAGAACATGCAGAGCATACATTATGTGTAGGTGTTTCACATGTGTATATGGCCTACAACTCTCATATGACATGCACATGTTATATGCTATATCAAATGTAGAACACTCACCAGCATGGGTCTGCTGTCTTGCTATCACACCAGAGGGACCTACAAGGATATGAGACAGTTTGTCAGTGTCAACAACTATGGCATTGCTGCTGTGAGTTTGCAATTTTACAGTAGTGCAACAGGTGACAGTCACAGGCATACAGATGATGTACCAAGTTATCAGTATTGCATGACACCAGGCTCCACATCTTCTAAATACACAGTGCACATCTGATAAGTGCATGTTATAACAATCGAGTTAACAGTAGTCTACAGATATGCCATGTTACCTGCATGCTCTGAGTCGATGTGCTGGGTGACTCTGGCCTCCATGATGACACATGTATGTTGTAGTGGTTGGCCAGGCACCACCACGCTGAGGAGCAGCTCTTCCACTCTGGTGAGGGGTGGATGTGTTGCTGCACCACCACCTGTGGCAAGCTGTTGTCTGTGGACATCAGAGGCATGCTGCCGGACATGTCTGATTAAATCACTGCAGTGATGGCGTACCTGCTCATAAGTCCAGTTATGCATGCCTACATCATTCACACGACGGACAACATCCTGCCACAGTGCAGTGTGCCCATGCTGGTCTTGGCTGGTTCTGGAGAACAGCAGGCTGTGATGTTGTATTATGGCATCTAGGATGACTTCCTCCTCTTCAGGAGAATACGTGGGTTTTCGATTGTGAGACATGTCCCTGGAAGACAATAAAACAATAATTGTGAGCAAGTCATGTGGCACACTTAACAGTCTAAAGTACAGACATCAATGAAATGCCATATATAGAAACCTATTGGCTGTCAGTAGATACACACTTTTAATACCACATATCACTGCTCAGCACACAACTGCGTGACAGTGCCTGGCACATACTATGTACCAAACCATGTTCTGCACAGCAACAAAGTGAAACCAGTATGTAAGACTATACAACAGTACATGGCACACTGTATGTGACACAATGCACCACCTAGCTACAGGAGATATATATGAAGCTAATGCATACAGACATTTGTTATCCATTGAAATGAATGTAAAGTACAGTTACAGTACTACCAGTACACCACACTACTTGTTGATAGCAAACCCCTAAGTGACATATGTGCACATTCATCAATATAGGTGGCATACTGCTGTACTACACTATACATGTTGCTAGATATGCAGTTATATACTGTGACACACATACCACCGAGGCCATGTTACAGGCATACCCACACACACATCAGACATACCTACAAGACACAAAGGTATGGCAACCCAGATGAGTTTTACCTGTGTACCATACAGTACTGTGTGTCAGCACTTACAAAACCTTATGCCTGAGGTATGTAATGTGTGAGGACTACAGGTAACAAACAAAATAGTGTTTCCAAGCAATGTGGATATACGCCATACTGTGCTGTTTAGGCCTACAGCTTCAGGTAGTATTACAGTTCATACGGGATTTGTATTCACTAGTGTTAACAATCAATAAACATACATGTACTGCTTTAGCCTACAATGACACACTCCAGTCAACACTATGGGACTATGTCACACCGTATGCCACACTGCTTTTCCTGCCTAGCAATAGCATTCATATTTTTTGCTGGGATCAAAGCTACAACACTACATACCACGATATAAACAGTTTCCCACTAGGCTATCACACATATACACAACTTTGACACATTCACCTACACATTCAACATCACACTCAGTCAACTACACATTGCAAGCAATGCAACAAGTACAAGCGTGTGTGTATTGGGTCCTAGGTAGCTAATAGGCTATTAGCCGTAGGGTCTATGGAAGCTTAGCCATATGGTACCCTGCCCTTCAACACCCATGTAATTTAAGTTCATGTGCCCCTGTCATGCAGAGCCACAGAGGTGATTCCCGGGTTGTGTTTCCTATCTCATACCCACTCATCATGATTATTCATGACAACTGCTAATGAGGACCTTCATTTGCTATTGATAGGTGGTTAGTTTCAGAGTATGGTATGTGTCTGAGATGATAATGTACCACTCCAGCATGTTCTGCTTTTTGACGTTACAAGGTTTAGATCAGTACAGTGTGTAACTTGTATGGATTTTAATCTGTTAATATGGAGCATATCCAACACCTGTGGGTTTGGCATAGCTTTGTATGTTAGGCAGAGGTTGCCTCTGGGTAGGTGGTATGCGACACAGTGTAGCTGCGGTTTTGTAAGATAGTCTGCATAGGGCATCTGTTTGAGTCTGGTAATACTCTTTGTGAGGTATGTGTCTGGCATCTACAGTTGCTGTAGATGTCTTCTGAGGTACATACAAACAGGGCCATTGTACTCTATGATGGGTTTTATGACTGATGAGTAGAGTGGAACACTGACCTCTTTTTCCATGGATGACAAACCTTTTCTGATGACATGTGGGCCGTACACAGTTTACATGACTAGTGTGGCACTGTGATTATCAAAAGGGACACTACTGTCCACCTGTGTCCCATGGTCTCCTATCAAACTTTTGGTGTTGAGTAGACTACCACCTATGTGGTAGTTCATGGGTGCAGGGTTTGTAACAAAAGGGATGGCAATATATTTACAACATTGAGCTTTAGCGTACATATAAACATCCATTGGTGTACATATAAATATACATATAGGCACATATACAATCTACCTTTCATGGTGGGAATATCAATTATGCAAAGGTTGAGAGGGATACAGTTATGTAATAATATTGCACAGTCTTGTGCAGAATGCATAGAAGGTATTCTCAGCCCATGTATCCTTAGCAGGACCCCCTGTCTGGAAGACTAAAAACCTAACAAATCATACCCACAGCGTTTAAACACCACATGTCATATGCCAGCACTGTATGCTGTCTTGTTTGCCCCACACTACAACCTACATATAAATATGCACATAACAACCTGCACCAACATATAAATGTCCACCCTTCACAAACAGTTGCAGTATGTCCCTTGCTCTATGCACATGTTAAGATGCTAATATATCGGACACATAAATATCTCTCCATATGTGTGTGCCATACACACACAAGGTTCACACTGTTGTAAGTCCGTACACCTCACGGATGACCTGTTGGGCCTTGCTACAACATGAACAGTTGTCACATGTGTCCATACAGTAATATTACAGGGAGTATATATAGCTGAAAATGCTAAAATACTATACTAGCCTGGTACAGCAGTTGCCAATGCTAAGCTACACATTATATGACTATCCTGCATGTCTTACTCTGTCACATCCAAGTTTATATAGGTGTTTACACTACTCCCCCAACCTGCCATTATACACAATACTGTACAAAACATAGATAACATGATCAGATATTTGACATATAATGCTGAGCTACATATGCCACAGTTATGTCCCACTGCACACAGCTACACACAATTTTTTCCATGGCAGTAGTTATGCATGGCATCAGTGCATACATACCTACTGCTGCCACATATGCATGTTTCAGAGTATGTACAGTATTCTTCATAAACATCTACTACTTGCCGGTAACTACATATCTGTTACATACCTGTTTGTCACTTTCAGGTCCATCTGTGTATGCTTTGACAATTTTTTTTTTTAATTATTTTTTTTTATTAATTTAGTAAAGTTTTTTTACTTAATTTTTATTTTTGGTTATGAATTAAGTATTTTTTTTCTTAATTAATATTTTTGGTTAGTAATTAAGTATATATATTTTTTACTTAATTAAATATTATTTTATTAAGTAATAATTTTTTTCACTATTCTCAAGGAGTTATATAGTCTCTGACACGTGCAATGTAATGATTGCATGTGGGGATAGCAAGTACAGTTTGCTTTTATAGGTATCTGCACATGTGCATGTGATGCCCTCTGCACCAATTGGTGCCCAGCATTTGGTAAATGCATACAGCCTGCTGTGTGTTAATTGCAGTACTCACTGTCATAGCAACCCAATGCTATAAATTGCTAAGGTATGTAGGCGTAGCCCTTTCAGATTTCCAGAGTGGGGCCCATGCTTGTTTGCTGTGGACAATGTTGTGTAAGTCAGAAGGTTGGTATACTTCTTATATCTGAAGCTAGAGGTGTAGACAGTGATGTACATGTTGTACTCAGACCTGACTGTTGCCACTTCCAGTATAGAGCTATCAGTGTAGAGTTTAACTCACCCCTACAAATGCTTACACAAGATATATGTGACTATGTAGTTTCTTTTCTACTCATATAATTAACTGCCATACAAAAGTAGTTATTGAGAAGTATTCTTTTGGCACATGAACTGTTTGTGAACTGTTATACTGTGAATATTAATGTACTCACTTCTGCAGGGTTTGTGTTTTTTATTGTTGACATTAGCACAGGGTTCTCAAAAAAACTAGACAATTCCAGTACTGAGTATGCCTACCTACATCCTTGGTAGACCCTAAACACACAAGTATATTTTAATTGTGGGAGGGATGCTGACATACAGAGAGCATTATGTATTATTGTGTGAATGTTATCTTACTGGACTTAAAGGATTGGTGTGTACCTGTTAGTTTATCAAGGCAGGTGGTCTGTCTGCATAGTTCCCAACTTTGAACCTATCCAGATGGTAGCCAGATGTTACACTGTTATTCTTTGTCTGTGCAACCCACAGGTGTTTTCAGCGCTGGTACAATGGCATTATTACAGTCAGTTGCTCCCAGTACATGGCTACATCCTTTGGTATTTCTGTGTTGTACTCCTACATAAGGGTATGTTTGTGGAAGTCCTACCAAAGCTATTTGCAGAGTGTGTAACAGCAGAATAGCTGATATGCCTGTGTATTTTTGCCTCTGCCAGGCCTATGAAACACTCAGATACATCTTTGCATGGAGTCAGGGATAGGTAGTTAAAAGTGAGGTACACCTTACACATAATAGAGACAGTAAGTGTAGACTTGAGTGAAACAGTGCATATGGATTAGTACACCTTTTATGAAGTACAAGCGGTGTCTACTGTTATTATTGTCAGTATTCATTGTGTAATAACCCGCCTTTCTGACTGATGTCAGTACTTTTCAGAGGGATTCAGAGGGCCAAAGCTAAAATATGTTTCACAATCAGGGATATCCCTGAAAAGTAGTCACAGTTTGGAAGTATGGCCTCTATCATAATCAGATATGCCAGTGTTTGTCCTGCTATGATACTGTGTGGGGGTTGTAAAGTGCCTCTGTAACAATATTTGCTGCTAGAATGGCTGCTTCTCATATCACACTCATGTAATGCAATTCCACAACAATTGCTGGTAAAGATCCACAGAACAAACTTTGTGTTATGCCCTTCCTATTTTTCCTTTACATTCACTCATTGTAATGCATGATATATTTATTTCAGCATCAATTTATTTTATATCTGCTGTGGCTTAGTGGTATTTCATGCAGTCTAGTGTGTCCAAGGTCCGGGGTTTGAGACTGACAGAGGTGTTTTATTTTGCTGCTCAGCAGAACAAGGGCCCTGCCAAGCAGTTGTAAGCGGGTTTGCGTGACGCTTAGCAATGCTTAGCTAAGCGCACACTTGCTTAAACCTGCTTGCTACTGCTTAAAAGTGCTAACCCCCGCGCTAATTTCTTTGAAAGAAAAGAAAATGGGGAGATAGGAAAGTGGTGAAAAAGGGGGCACAAAGAGGGAAAGACAGTAGGAAAACAAACTCGGGATGTGCAGGACGGGTGTAGGGAAGGTCCATAGCTGCCCATTTCTTTACCAGAAACAGCTGTTCATATGCAATACATTTGGAGTGAAATTTGAAACCTTCCACCCCTGGGAGAGGGGAGAGGACAACAAAGTATGTTGTACTGCCAATTATAATTATCAGTTTACATGTCCAGCGGACATGTGTGAGAAATGGGCAGCTATGTATGGGGCGTAATTTTTTTGTGGGTACAGATTGCCCTTTTTTTTTCAGGTAAGAGTGGAAAGTGAGGTAGAGGAAGTAGGTATATTTGGGGAGGTAGGTTGGGGAGGTAAACAGACAAGAAAAACAAGATGCATACAGGGGCAGTGTATGACACATGGGGTGGGTGAACACAATTGACAGGGACAGATGTTTGGAAATCGCAAGCCCATGAGCCCACAGATGGTAACAGTGGAACTGAGATCCCCACCCATGGGCAGTCACCACTGCACCTTCACAGTCCCAAGGGTGGCTGTGCTGGGGGCTGCGTAGGACATGCAGGCTCACCCGTGAGACACGCCACTCTTGCCTTGAGCTGGCATAGGGGATCAGCGACTGAACGCTGGATCTCCCTACGCACCACAACCCGGACCCTTCGAAAGTTGACAGGTGGCCCTTCTCCGCCCACACTTGCACGAGGGGGACGAGCCCCATCCCCTGCAGAACTTCTACCCAAAGGTGGCACAGGACCAACGGAGGAGGGGAGCCCGGGCTGAGCACCGGACCTGCTGGTACCAGGGGCACTCGCCAGCTGAGGACGGACAGGTGGGTCTGCTGGGACTGGCCTTCCCATACGTTCTGTGATTTGGTGTGTTTACTTACAACATAGACAACAGCATTCCAAATTAGTTGTAACAGCATGCAGTAATATTCCCATTGACCCAATACATCCAGGTTCCAACAGTTGAACAGCAAGCATAACACATGCATATATTGAATGACAGTGGATATTCCAACAGTGTGCAGGGATGATTGGTGGCAACAGGCCACCATGATTGTGGTGTTTGAACAGGGCACATGCATCAAAGTGCATGCAGATATTTATAGAACAATAGGACATTTGTCCTAACAAATGTTTTGAGATTACACATACCCATTGAGGTGTGGAATTGCATTGTTTATGCACATACAGTAGGGTGTAGAAAGAAACCTCAATTAACATGTATAAGTATTTTTAGTCTACGCTTCATTCCTATTGACTGCAGGTGTATATCCCCTACATGTATTATTACACTTGCCAACATGCATTAGGTTGTGTAATGGGTTTGGCTAGTTCATTATATACCTGACCTATATCTGACATACTAACTATCCAAGATGCAGATGTTACTACTACATAGTTATTGATTTATTTATATTTCTTTATCTACATATCTGGATGTGTTCACATGACATTTTCAGTTAAATTTGTACAGAACCCTATATTTCGTGTAGCACACTCAAATTTCTGGGGAACAAATTAACAAGGTACTCGTGTGCCAGATTTACTTATGCTTGCCAGCCATTAACTGACTGTTGAGGACTGTATATATGCTTCACAGCTACTGGCACTTCCATCAACCACTTTAGATGGGACTGCCCAACTGTGGGTTGCCAGCACTTATTAAAACAGTACTATTTGTATAATGCAAGGGTACAACAACATTTCAAAGTAAGTGACACAGACACACTCCAGGTTTTATACCTTTATTAATTACATTACACACTTTTCCTCAGGCTCCCTCCTTTATTTGATATTACAGTGCATATGGCAGACATATTCAAGACATATTATACCTTTATTAATAGGTTAGAACACTCTTTTTCAGGCTCACTCACTTATTTTATATGACAGTACATGCAGAGATATTATTCTGGACATATTTTACCTTTCTTAATGGGTTACTACACTCTTTTTCTGGCTTTCTGACTTATTTTATATAACAGTACATGCAGAGGAATTATTCAGGGCATTTTATGGCTGTATTATTGGGCTACAACACTTTCTTTCCGGCTCTCTCACCTGTTTTATATAACAATACATGCAGAATAATTACTAACCTGCCTGGTGGTGCAGTCTTAGCAGCCTATCTGCATAGGCTTGCTGAATTGCAGCACGGACCCCTGCAGCTGTGAAGTAAATGAAGGGATATTGAGACATACCTATCCATTATATAGAATAAATTAGCATGTCGTACATACTGCATTCCATGGCTACCTACTCAGTTGTGGGGCATCTTGCATCCCACGGGCCTCCTGTATCCATTGGTTCAGTAGGTCCTGCTTCTGTCTCTTCAGGTCTGCATGGTGGTGATGGACCTGCTCACCAGTCTGAGGAACACCTGTGACACTGGTGAGGTCATGAGCTAACCGGTTCCAAGCCTCTGCTTTGTACTCCATCCCTTGGAACTGGCCCTGCAGGAGTCTTGACTCATGATGGTGGACAAGGAGACAAACCATGTATTTTGACTCTCTATGCCCCAGCGTTGCGCTCAAAAGCATGTACCCTCTCCTGCACCAGCCATTCTAACTGCAGATGGGAGCTACAATCAGTTATGGCAAGTATTCCCGCCTATGGGGCTTAAATATGCTGCATTTCCCGCACTTTTTTGTGATTGGCCATTTTTGAACATTCTCGGCCGGCTGCAGACCTGTTTAGCAATGGTTAATCTACCATTTATAACTATATGTATGTTAACAGTGGCTGTTTATTCTAAGCTGTCATGGCATAGTGGTTCAGTACTTTGATTATGGTGCAGTGTCCCGGGTTCGATCCTTGTCATTGCTTTTTATTTTACTACTGTCCAGACAGGCTAGGGGGTGTGGCTGTGTTTAGGCAACTTTGCTCTACGTTGCTCCACGTTGCCCGACGGTGCGCTGGTTGGCGCAGCGCGCACCTCCACGCAAACAAATTGCACTGGGTAAAGTGCTATTTAGCTATGGGCAACTCTATTGTGCTGGGTACAGTGCTGCTTAACTATGGACAACTATATTGCACTATCTAAAGCGCTGCTTAATCACGGGCAACTATATTGCGCTGGGTAAAGCGCTGCTTAACTGTGGGCGATTATATGTCAGGATACTTTATAAATATACATTTTGTTCACTGATACATAGGCCATTTCAATGCTTTTTAGTAAAATTTTAATCATATTTGTCAGGAATTATTTCATATACTAAATTAAAACATAAAATAGGAAGGTGAGTGGTGGGACTCGAACCGTGAATGCTTTTTCTTTGTGCAAAGACTCTACCACTATGCTATTGCTATTTGGTGTAATGTGCATAAACATTCCTTATTATGCTTTTCCATGTTGAGATTGCTAACTGCAGCTAAGCAATGGGCACGCATGCGCAAATACAGGCAACTATATCTGGAATTAGAAAAAAAAAAATAATGTTTTACTTTTTATAACTGTGCTGGGGGTTTACAATGTCAGGGAGTGTGGTGTTGGGTACATGGACATTTGAGCGGACTCACTCTTGTGTGTTGACATTTTACATTTCAGACACTTGCAGGGGCGTGGACCTTTAGACTGCTCGGCAGTCAGACACGCCCCCTGCTTTCCTGCACGGTCCGTGTTAGACTTGGAGTGGAATCAGCATGCCCTCATGAATATTCATGGCACACTGACGTCATACCATTCAACTGCAGTCTCTGAGTAAGACTTTAGTCTTACATGGAGGATTCGTGAATCCGGGGGTGTGTCTCTGCATATCATCCCTCCTATATTTATGTGCATGAACCAGTTAAAGTTCCATGTACTACAAACAATTATGACTCCGTCTCTTATGATAACTGACTTATTATGTGTTCTCAGCATAAATGACAAGATTCACCTCTCACGTTTTGTTCTGGAGGTGAATGTCTTGGCATCCATGTATTGGTCACATAATAAGGCAGTTATGGCTGGAGACCAGGTCTAATCCTTTACATTTACATTTTGTTGAATGAATTAACCCTGCTATGCACTGCCTATTTTCAGAGCATACTCATACATTTGAAAATCCCAAAGGAGTCTGGTAACACCTTCAAAGTACATGATTCTTATGACATTTTAATATATTATCCGCTTGTTTGGCAAGGGATTTTTTTGATTCCATATTTGGGAGTAACTCCATATGATAAGTCAAGAGGACCCCTTGTACATCTAAAAGGTCACTATCTGCCATGTTATCACCTTTTCCAGAAAAATCAGTCTATAGATATAGTTGTGTTTATTGAGGTTACTACTACATTGGTAGCATAGCTCTCAGCTTCTTAGTGCAAAAAATTTGGACAAAGACAGACATAATGGGGGGGGGGTCAAAAGCTCAAAAACAGGGCCATATTTCAAATGTTACTCTTATAAGATTACAAGTTGCTAGAATAACAGGACCTGTCTTAGCATGCATTTTTCGAAAAGATTAGAAGTCTGAAACTCAAATGTATGTCATTATTTAATGACTTCACTCTTCAGATCACCCCAGTGTTTTCCCATAAAAACACAGATTTTATGAGGAACAGACCAGATATATGATGCAAAACTCTGCACGGTTGAGAGGTATCATTGGTATAGTGAAGTTATCAATGAATCTCTTTCTAAACTTTAATCTAACCCTAACAATAATACAAAATTCACAACTTAAATCTTAACCAAAGCTCAGTACCTAGTTCTGCCCTTAAACTCACTACCTCCTTCAAGTACTGTAGCAATGACCATTGTCTGTATTTCTTTTCATTCACTATAATGCTGGAACAACTCAAACTTTATTTCATTGCAATTTTTTTCTCAAATGATATTCGGCCAAAAGTTGGCCAATTTGCTACTGAACAAACATCATATATAAAAATCAATATAACACAAAAGATAAAATGGATGATGTTGACATTCTCACCAATGATCAAAATTCAGGCTGCATTTCAGGAAAGAAATATAAATTTTCATGGCATTTTTGCTGACAGCAGCAGACTTGCAGCACTGTTGGAGGAAACATGGCTCGATGATTCAGTGAATGCTGCATTTATGTTAAATGGTAGTCAAAGTGTGAAAGCTTTTAAATAACACTTTACTTTTCAGAAGCATGGGTGAAGCATGGTTGCAACTTTGAACAAAAGAAAAAAGCATAGGAAGAAGCTTCTCATGTGTTCAGAGAAACTTGGATACAAGAGTATATTTTGTGTCTACACCCCAGTTATATCCTCACTCCCCTGCATTTCAGTAGAGAAGAAGGAAAAAGGTGTGCAACATGTTTTTCCTGAGAAAGTAATGGAGGCAATGAGCAGAATATTCGTTTAATAGTAAGAAATTATAGTTTGTTCTAAGATTGTAATGAACTAATATTTTCTATTATGTATATATTCAGACTAATACAGCAGTCTACTTCCTGGTTAGTGGAGCATCTATTGTACATCACAAAGCAATATGATTGTTTTCCATATTAAAACGGAAGAGATCTCCCTCTTTCAGCACCCTACATGTAAAAAAATAATTTCTTTAGGCTGTGGGGTATGCAGAGGTAAATACATTGATTTAGGTTTCCACTGATTCTCAAATGGAAAAACAATAAGGTATTCGGTGGTTACAAATGAGCTGAATATGGTGCTTAACAGTTTATTTAAAAACGTTTGCTCCCACTAAATGCAATAGTAAGAGCTAGCAGATGAATCAATCAGGACTGCTTGACTGTTATTAGTTACATGAAATGTATTTCATATTTTGGTACAATATGCAACAAATGTCTTAAAAAGAATAAAGAAAGCAATACATGGAGTAAAAGTGAAGTGTCATAAAGAGTATAATAGTGTTGGAAGACAGACTATTCATACTGAGTGAGGAAACAGTATTATTTAAAGGGACAATACTGTGAGATGCAAAGAAGCAGGAGGAAGTAGAAAGTTCTGCTCTTTGAAAGAGAGGAGGCTGTGCTTGTAGTAGCAGGAATGGGACAAGTCTTGGTATTGTATCAGAGAGATGGTTTATCAAAAGAGAACAATTAAATCAGGATAGATCTGCCATTGGAAATTAAAATGACTGAATAAAAGTGAATAGTAGATGTGGCTAGATCACATAAATTTGGTGATGATGGTGTAGACAGTGATAAGGTTTGAAAATAAGGAAGGTTGAACAGAAGGATTTTCCAGTAAGAATCTCAATAAAAACAATCAGGGGTATAACTGAAGTAAGGAAGTGAGCTAGTTATCCAGTTATGATAAGTAATGTGTTATTATAGTTATTAATAATACTGTGGATGGGGTAGACACAACATGTAACCTTTCAAAATGACAGGTGAAATATAATGAGGGTCACTATAGTATTTAGCATGGGGTACAATGGACAGACAATAGGAGTTACAACCTGGCAGCAGCAGGGCAGAATGCGGTTGGTTTTGTCTATGTGAGCAAGGCTCAACACTACCCCTAGATCCTCAAGAGAGGCATAGTAAAGTTTTGTGTGGGAAGACAGATAAAAATAGCACCTGATTTTTTTCCCATGCCTTCTTTATGAGACAAAAGAAAATCAGCAATTGTAGAGATGAAATGATAGCATGTAAATACCAAAAACATAATTATCCCAGTGTTCCAATAGACAAAAACATTAGAAAGTTGCTAACCTTTACTAATCCAGATGTAATGTGGAGATTTCTAAACTGTCATAAATAGAATAAGCTACCAATTTTCAAGGGGAGATAGTGATTGGGAATCTCAAAAGATGGATGTTCTTCTAAAACTGAAACTCTCAGATTCAGATTCTGCTCCTCCCAGACAACTATACAACAAAAGCCCATGAAACAATGAAAATGCTAAGAGGATGTGATGTCATAATAGCAAGATACCTGGGTGGTGGCTCAGCTGGCACAGAAATAAACAATTACCAAATGAGCACTACAGAAAATGACACCATAAAGAGAATAGTCATGCAGATAAAATATCTCCGAGTTCAGCAAGAAAGAAACTGCAGTGAAGGTGAAAGGTGGACCAAAACTTGATAAGAGAAATGAACATAAATAGAAGTGTAGCTGTTCAGACTAGCAGGATTCAGCAAATACAAGTGCAGGACAAGAGAAAACCAGAGGAATCACAATCCCATAAGCAGCAAAGAAAAATGAGTGGCTGTTATAATTTCATTACTAAAATAAAATAATTTGCAAGACTTAGCGGTTCAATTCTCAGCTAGTGCGTTTTCTTTGTGGAGACATTCGTGAATGGGCATACCTTCATTGAAGGTTGGGTGTCAGGGCTGGCAACTCGGCACGTAAAAATCAACTGCCAATCATTAGCGGACCGGAGCTCCGCTGTGGCGACCCCTAACCGGGAAAAAGCCGAAAGACACAACAACAATAACAAGCAACAAGTGTAGGCAGTTATGCTTTTGAAATGGAAGGCAGTGCCCAGGATCAGCATTTCTGAGACAAAAGGTGGTGAGTTATGTAAACAGTAGTGCAGGTACAAAATCCCTGGGTACCACAAAAGACCTCATGCAGAAAGGGCAATGATACCATACTCCTGTAGTTCAATACGCAATTATAGTACAGAGTAAAATACAGACAAAACATGTTCTTTGTGTGTGTTTTGGGTGTTGTGTGTGTGAGTGTGTGTGTGTGTGTGTGTGTGTGTGTGTTTGTGTGTTTAGAAGTTTATTGAGTTAAATGTATTTATTTTTCTTTATTTATTGGTATGCATTTTATGAACAAAAAAAGGGAGGTCCAGCCAAAGAGCAAGGGGAAATAAAGTTTGAACTAAACCATTTGCGAGTCTGAGGAACAGGTCCAGAACCAGTGTAAGGACTGCCAAAGGAAACATGTCCTTGTTATGGTAGTGTAGATGTCTTGACTAGAAACATGATGAGGACAGAAGACCTTAAGGAAGCAATAGTACACTAATGAGAGCAAAGGAGCAGTAGTGAGTGAGAAGCATGGCTGGAACAGAGATACAGAAAGTACTCACAACAAGTTTGGATGACTGTGCAAAAGAGGCTGGGTACACAAAGGGCTATCTAGCAACTCAGGGTAGCAATGTTTCTGAAGTACTGATGCTATCTACGAAGGAAAGTTTGCAACAGGAAAATCAAAAGAAATGTATGAGATAAAGTTAGGGTACAGGAAAAAGCCATTAAGACATAGTATTGATAATCACAGCAAGTTACAGATGAGAAGAGAAGATAGGAATATCTATTTCAGAGGTTTATAGGCTCATAGATATGTACTAAGCTAACAATCACTGAGGCTTTTTTAAAGCCTTGCCATGCACACCAAATTTCTGATAAGTTCTGGTACCCCTGGTTGTATTGGCAGAGGCTTGGAAGATGAAACATTTGCAAGAAGGGGCTTGAGAGATGAAACATTTGCAGGCTGTCTGTGTCCATAGGCATCAAACCAGAGGCAAATTTCTGATTACCCACCCAATTATCAATGTTACACTTGAATTGGGTTAGGAAGGAACTCTACTTCACCATTATGAGTAGCCTGTTCCAGAGAAGGGGTAGTCTCTGAAATACAATCCTATCTCTCCAACAGGTCCTATTTATATCAATGGCAAGGTCCACTTAGTCAGCTAATGTTAGGAAATATAATGAGGTCAGGCAAGGCAAAGAGCAAAATGGACATACATTAGATAATACTACAGAGAAGGTGACCAGTGGAAGAATATAGCAAGTAAAAAATCTGCTACCTAGCAGTACATGGACAAGGCTAGGAAAGAGAGTGAAATTAGAAATAGCCAGGCACAGATTTCAATGCAATGGACACCATATTAATCACCTCAGGCATGGATTTCATGTCAATAGAAGCCCTATAAATAAGATACCTTACTGCAGCTGGGGAAGAAATAGGGATATTTTTATACAAACAGGTCACTTGATAAGTAGACAACATGGTGCGTGGTAGGGACATTATGAAGAAAGGAGGGAAAAACAAAAGATCCCAACGTGCAAGTGAATGAATTAAAAAAAGGTAACTAGCCAGTATATAAGGTGAGGACAGAGAGTGAAAGTATGGTAGTGGAATGAAAGGAGGAAGGAAAACAACAATGCAGAAAAAAGCTTGAGGTCCTAAAATGGGTAAAATGAAAGGAATAGCAGAATACAGGCAATTGTGTGTGTTTGTGTGTGTGTGTGGGGGGGGGGGGGCAAAGAAGACCAAATAATGGGTTAAGAACTAGAGTAACAGATGGTATAAGTATAACATGGAATGAATATGGTGGGGGAGACTAGGAAAGGGAAAATAGAAGGCAGAAATAGACAGGGTTTTTAGACACAGTGATTAGACTACTAGCTAATGGATGCTGGGTATAGACACAGTCAGAGCCAAGGATGGGTAAAGGATGGGAACCCATTTAGCAAAAAAGAAGGGGGAAAGATGAATGAATGTCAGTTATAATAAAGAATACAGAGTGATTTTCCATCTTATTAAAAAAGAGGCACCATCACAAAATAGGTGCCATAAAGAAACAGCAGATGCTATACCAGTACAGGAGACATCATTAAACATTAAGGGTAAATATAAATGTTCAACCAAGAAAACTGGTTGATTAGTGGCAGAGCATGCTATATGCAAAAGGGGGAATTGATTATCTGTTATATTTAAGAAAGGAACAGAAGTGGCAACTGGGACATGGTTAAATGGAGAATAGATGGCAGGGACGGTTTGTGCTATTGGACTGCAGGACTGCAGCCTTCCCAGCTGTAAAACAAGAAAAATTAACAAAAAGAAATTAATAAAAGCAACTGCAATTCCCAGAACATCACGCATGCACACTCGCAGCATTTCCCAATATTCAGACTGCTGATCAACCAGTCTGGAGCATGCACACAGAATCCAGACAGTCTCCACCAGCAGTCCAGATTACAAAGACAACATGCACATCTACATTTTCCCAGCAGTCTAAACTGCATAAACTGGAAGGGGATCAGACTGCAACATCCACAGGCAGGGTGGTCTCACGGGACAGATAGGACAAGCCTCAGGTGCACTTTTGACAGACGTGTGTGTGTGCGAAATGCCACACTTGCTACATGGTGATGGGTAGTGAATAAGGCTTGAACCCTGTACCTTGGCCCCAAATGGCAAGAGCCTGAGTTCCCTACCCACCACCATTTGTAAAAAAAAAAAATGCAGATTTTGGCCTCATATTTTTTCTGCTCCTCATAAAATCTGTGATTTCGGTATTTTTGTTTCTCAACACAGCCAGTTGTACAGTGGTGCAGTGGTAGCATTGTTGCCTAACAGCTACAGATTGTCTTGTTTGATTCATGGCTGGGTTGCCTTCTATGTGGAGTCTGCATGTCCTCCCTGTGTGTGTGTGGTTTTGCTCTGGTGTCCTCTCATCTTACAAAGACATGTGTCTGGAGTGTTTCTTCTTCTACCAAAAATTGGCTTTTGTTTCAAATCAGACTATCTTGGTTAACACATGTTAAATAAATAAAAATGACAAGCACTGGAATTTCAGACTTCATATTCTTCAGAAAGTACATGGTAACACAAAACCTATTATTATAGCAAGTTTCTAAGTTTATAAGATGGATATTTGAAATTTGTCCCTATTTTTTGGGACTGTATTCCCCCATTATTGGCTTCGTCCAGGTTTTTCATGCCAAGGTTGAGAACTATGGTGATAACTGAACTCACTGAAGATGTTTGGGGGCTGTATTCCTGCATTACTGGCTTTGTCTATGTGTTTTTGCTAAGAGGTTGAGAGCTATGGTGAGAACTGAATTTACTGAATATGTTTGGGGGCTGTATTCCCCCATTATTGGCTTTGTTCAGGTGTTTTGTGCTAAGATGTTGACAGCTATGGTGAGAACTGAATTCACTGAATGTAGCCATTTTAGTTTCAGTCTTCTTCTTTTGTAAAATAGATGATTGATTTGGCATAGTGGTATGATCTTCTGACTGTTTTGCACAAGGTCCTGGGTCCAATACTTGGCAGTGAAATGTATGGTGGTAACACAGCATTTTATTCTAGCAACTTTCCAACATTATACAAGCAATGTTTAAAATGTGTCCCTGTTTTTGGCCTTTTGCCCCCCCCCCCACATTTTGGCTTTTTCCAGATTTCTTGTGCTGCAAAGTTCAGAGATACAACTGAGTGTCAAGCAGATTTTACAAGAAGCTGAGAGCTGCAAGGAAACAAAAGTTTAGTGATGCGTATGCTGAGTCTGCTTTTACTGTTAATAGCACAACAGGTAGTGTACTTGCTTTTGATGCAGAAGGCTGTGGGTTCTACTCCCCCAGTAGATAGATGCATTGCTGATAATGTACTGTATTGTGAAAGGGGTGGATGCTGCAGTCCTTTTTGGTGAAGATACCTAGTAACTCTGAACCTATCTGTTTGCTATCCATTCCCTATTGCAATATTACTAGCTTATCATTTTTTAATGAAACATAGGCAATTTATTCCTCAAGGGCAACAGACACTTTATTTGTAGATGAAACAATGAAATATACAGTTGTTTGCTAACAGCAACCTCTTCATTAGTTATAGATTTCTTGGGGGTCCTACATTGAAGAAAATGTGGGAGAAGACCACCAATCATTAGTGTGGAATATATCCAATAGGAGTTTGACTAAGGAAGAACTTGAAGTCCTTGAAAAGGGCTTAACATTTATACTATCAACCAAGAGTGATGTAACGGACTCAGTAATGGATATTAAGCTTTTTGCTCGTAATATACAGCTTAAGCTTGATTTTGGTAATTCCACTTTTGCTAACGAAGGTCAGAATCTGAGGAAACCTAGTATGTATGTTCCTAATTTGCATCCTTTGATTGCTGCATTCTCCAAACTAGTTGAAGAAGATTTACATAGACATAATAATGATAATAAGCATAAGAAATGGTATGGCAACTTAAAACCGAAGTTAAGATTAGCATTGAAGGTACTTAGATGTGATTCTAGTATTAGTATTAGACCAGCAGATAAGGGGGGCCCTGTGGTCGTAATGAATAGATCCAGCTATATAGAAAGTATGGAGGACATGTTCACTGACCCACAATTTTATTGTCGAATAGCTTTAAGTCAAGTGGAGGAATGTATCAATGGTGTTTTGTGTTCTCTTATGGATCTATCGAATAATGGGATGATTACTGATAAGCTAAATGATTTTTTCTTGGTTGAGTTTCCCTTAATACCGAAGATACAAGATATGCCTAAAATACATAGACATCCATCTCGCCCACCTATGAGACCCATAGTTGCTGGTCAAGGCTGGATAACAGAACCAATTTCAGTTTATTTAGAATCTAGACTCAGACCAGTAGTTAATATGTATGAACACATTTTGAAAGACACTAAACAATTTTGTCGATGCTTTATGAGAAGATGGCCAAGCTACCCATGGACATGCCATATTGGTTGGTTACCTTGAATGTTCAACCCTTGTTTACCACCATTCCTGATAGTGAAGGTATTGAATGCGTGCGTAGATGTTTGCAAAGGAATTCTGTATTTCTTGATCTATTGATAGATACTTTGTGCAGGTTGCTACACATTGTGTTGGCCAATTATATATTTACCTTTAATGATAAGGCTTACATCCAAAAAGATGGCGTGGCTATGGGCAACTCGTGTGCCAATAGCTACGCCAACTTGGTGATGGCTGACTGGGAGAGGCATGGCCTGTTTGAGTTAAAGAATTTTAAGAGGTCTGTTAGGTTTTATGTGCGTTTTGTTGATGATTTGTTTTTGGTTTGGACAGCCAGCCAAGATGAGATATTTAGTTTCTTGGAGCAGATCAATTCATTGACTTCGTATCTGAAGTTTACGAGGGATGCTTCTAGAACTTCAATTTCTTTCCTAGATGTTTTTGTGGAAAGACTTCCCAGTGGTTTGCTGAATACAAGGGTATTCAGGAAGTCCTGTTATAGGAATTCTTTATTACATAGAAGCAGTATGCATCCTAGGTTTGTTTTTAAAAATATAGTGAGAGGACAAGTGATGCGGTATCATGCCTCAATCCCACTGAGGTGGGTTTTTATAATGAATTGACTAACCTGCATAGTCAATTAATTGATAGAGTTTATGATCCTAAGGAAATAGAAGAAGGTTTCATGGGAGTGGATACGCTCAGGAGAGATCCAGCGTCCCCATATTTTATGGAAAGAACTGAAGTTATAAATGAAGAGAGTAATCTATTAAGTAATCTGATAGAGCATAAACAAGAAACTAGAGTCTCAGTTTTTTATACACAAGATATTAATGATATTTGGAACACCTACTGTAAATACTGGGGTATATTAACTGTTGATCCATTAATTCGAGATATAGTAGGAGATGTTCCAAAGTTTACTTATAATAATTGTATGAACCTTCACAGGATGTTGTGTCAGTCAGATAGATACAACAATCCTATAACACACCCTTCTGCTGGTTTTACTAAACCATGTAGGAATTGTAATTTTTGCCATCTGATAGATAGATCAGCAATTTTTATACATCCCATTAGTCAGCAATGTTTTTATTTCTATCCTACAGCTAGTTGTGATAGTGTGCATGTTGTTTACCTAGCTACCTGTGTGTCTTGCCCAGCATTTTATGTGGGCAAGACAGATAGAAGACTCAAGGATAGGATGAGAAAGCATCAATATAACATCCATATCAAATTGAGTAGGAATGCTCTTTCTAAACATGTATTAGTTACATCTTTAAAGCACAAGTTTAAATTTTTAGTTGTACAAATCAATTAGCCCACTATCAGGAGAGTTGATATCATGAATTCTACGGAACAGAGTGAGACTAAGTGGATAATTAGGCTGAGTGCAGATAGGGAACCCGGCTTAAATGATAGAGTACCCCTGAGACCCATGCTCAAAGGCAGGAGGCTCAGGGCTTAGTTTAGTGCTTATAAATTTGTGCAATATATGTTTGCATTTTTGTTTTTTATATACATTTTTTATATATATTTTTGTATATTTTTATATTTATGGCTAAGTTGATTTAATGTGTCTTAGATTTTATATATTTTTATATATACATATATAATAGGCTCTGACTGAATGACAAGTGTATATAAATGTATATTTTTATTATCTCTGCTATCAGTGAAAAAGCATTTCATTTAGATATGCTATTTCATTGTTTGTTGATTAGTTAATTGCAGGATATGATGTCATTCTGAAGAGTATATATATTGAGTGTTTTAAATAGTTCAGTATTTTGGCTTGAAGAAGCCCTTTGGGTGAAAGCGCTTGCCAACTTGTCTGTTTGCTGTATTAAATACTGATGTTTTAATCCATGAGGTGAAGACTGAATTTTTGATGGTGAAGTGAAAACTGCCTGCCTAGTGATTTGCGAGTGTTACGAAGTTCCGTTGATGTGGATAATTTTACTCTGCCTACTCGTACTCCTGTGTTTTGTTTTTAGACTTTTATGATAGAAATGTTGTGAATTGGGCAGTTATGTTGTTATTGGTGCATGCATTTTTTTCATTGTTTACTGGAAAAATGTTCTGAATTGGGCAGTTTTGTCATTATTGGTGTTTCATTGTTTACTGGAAAAATGTTCAAAACAAATTTAAAACGCCCTCTACAACTGTACTATATTGTACAAGGAATATCATTTAATAAAATCAGAAAGGTGTATCAAAGACCACATGTATGTTTCATGTGCAATGGGGCCTATGATTTGAAAACAGCCCAAAGTTAATCTTTATCTGTCAATGGCAAAATGTATTTTCTTTGAATGTGTATTTCAATGCTGTTTCAATAAATGTGAGTTTCAAGGGCAGAGAAGTTTTAATGCTAAGTCTGTTTTTTTGTTTAGCAGATGTCTTAGTGTTTGTGCTGTAAAATGCAAAATAAAACTTTCAAATGAAGTCCAAATCATCGTAGAAGTAAGGCAGTATGCACATTAGTGTTTATGGTAAATGGGGTGAAATAGCCAAGTAATGGTTCATTGGAATAGCTGAAGGGGGGAGGCTCCATTCGACCATAATTTTGTGAGGGGGAAGGGTGGCAAACTCAAAGACAGCCCTGGCTGAACTGTACCTCTCAACTGTCCAGATTTTCACAGAATGAATAGATTTTTGCTTCTTATTTTTGGTTTGTTCCTCATTAAATGTGTGGTTTTCTAGCAAATAATTTAGGAATTAAGTCACTAAATAATGATAGACACTGAGTTTCAGACTTCATAACTTTCAGAAAAATGCATGCTAAAGCAAGATCTATTATTCTATCAACTGTCTCAGTTTATACAACAATTTTTTGTACTGTTTATTAGTATATTTGGTCTTGTCCAGACTTCCTGCATTAACAGGTTGAGAGGTATGTGCAAATAAATTTTTTTAAAGAATTAGGCATATCCAAACCTCTCAACTGTCCCTGATTTTGGCTCAAAATGTTGCTCTTCGCCTAATTATCCCGCCGCAAAAAATGGCAATTTTGGAAGAAAACGTGGAGGGTTTACAATTAAGAAATAACTAATAATCAAAGTTATAGATTACTTTTATTTCAGAAATGCATGTAGGTATTTTTATTTTATCAGCAGCTCAAGTTAGCAGTACTAATATTAAAAAAGTGTCCCTTCTTTGACAGGTTCCCAGCTGTATTGTGTGGCTATTTTATATTTTTGCATCACATTTTTGGTCCATTTTTCATAAAATTGTGTTTTTTGGCAAATTAGTAGCAAATCATTAAACCTGAAGTTAGAAAATAATGACACACATTTGTGTTTCAGATTTCATACCCTTCAGAAATTCATAATAATGCAAAACGTACTACTCTATTACCTTTCTAAGTTTATAAGAGCAATATTTAAAATTGTCCTTATTTTTGGGCCTTGTCCCACTTCTATGTATGGCTTTGTCCAGATTTCTTGCTCTGAGGTTGAGCGGTATGACAAATGTGTCAGGGCCATCACAGTCAGCCAGAGACATTTCAAATTGTGACATACATTTTGCACTCCATTGCCCCATGTAGTGTGACTCTGGATGTGTCCAAGCAAGGCAAGGAGCAGTTATGCAGTGTAAATGTGCAAAGTATCCCCCCATCCAAGGTAGCCACAAGTACTACTTTTATTCTGTCCTTGATTTTGCAGAATGTTCTAGTTTGTTTTATTTTTATACTGTTGATTTACACTTACTATTATTCAGAAAGTGCCTGTTGCTCTGTGTTTAAGTAGCAATGCTTTAATGACCATCAAGTAAGTTTGTCTGAGATTGTAAGATGCAAGTAAGCTTTAATAAGCATACTGTTAAAGAACTGCCAACAGTGAAAGCCTTTCTGTTGTTGCCATGCAGTGAATACTTGCATAACTAGATAATGTATAAGCCTTGGGTATTGAAATGCATATGACAGTATTTGTAATAAAGGACAGGATTACATTATTTTAAGAAGTTCATTACATTTGTTGGAGACTTGCAGTCATCTTTGCAGGCTTTAGCTGTAAACCAAACAGAATGCCAATCTATCATGTGTGGTCCATTACCTGTACAGTAATCCCTTAAGCGATGTATCTTGAGCTTATTTCTTGTTTGCTTTTCTTTTTTTTACTTTGATCATGTTTTCCCCATGAAACAAGTAGATAGTTGTTGTCAGGCAGCAGGCCTTTTTTGGATAAGAAACATTTTTACAAGTGGGGTATCACAGAGATTGCTACTTTCAGCATGTAACTTGGTACTTTAATAAAGCCGAATATAAATTATAATTAGAACTACAGTGCAAGGAGAAGTGGTTTGAGTTGAGTGCTGCTAGTTTTTCTTATACTTGATTTTGACTGGCATTCCAGTAAAGTATTTAAAAAGTAATTTATTTTTTCATGCCTCACAGCCTTTTTGTTTCCATCTAGATATTAAGTAAGCTGTCATTTAGCTAATGCATTGAAATATTCTTCTACACTTCACATTGTTTTGATTGGACACTCATAATGATGGTTTGGCACTCAGGGCAGCATATTTAATTAAAGTTCCAGTTTTTGTGGTTTTCAGCATAGCTCCTCCCCTTTCTAGTTGACCAAACCCCTTCCCATTGGCCCCACCCATTCAGCTGTCTCTTGCAGCCCCCCTTCAATTTGAACTCACCAGCCGCCACTGATAGATGGTTTACAAGGGATGGGAGGATAAATGGAATAAATGGAAAACAGGAATATGTATGCCCCAAATGGAGACACAAGAGACCTCTATAAAAATGTATTCCAGGAATGCAGAGAAAGAGTAGGAAGGGGGGGTGCATTCATTAGGAAAACTTTAATTGCAAACTTAATGAGAAGCTAGGCAGGACTTGAAGACAGAAGAAATGGAATAAGATAAATGAGAAGGCAATGAAGAGATACATGGAGAAAGGTTTGTGGTTAGATTTATGGTGAGAAAGAAATGAATATTAGCCATAATTTGTCATTATCTGAAAAAAATGGTCACACCAAATAGAGAATAAAAATGTCCAAAAAGAGTAATGGGGAAGAACTAACAAAAGGCACCCACAGAGTATAGAAAGTGATTACTGATGTAATGACAGTAAACGGCAAAGTTGGGGAGAATAATATATAGCAGTGGTAGATAAATGAACTTAAATTGAGAGCAGGACAATCTTGACAAGCTCATATAGCAGAGATCAAGAGAATATTAAAGGATAATGAAGAGATGATCAGCCAAATATAGGGTAGGGTGGTAGTAGAGTATCAATTCCATGGAGAGAGGATGGATAATGCAAGAAGCTGACATTGCATGGCGAATTGAAGAAATGGTTATTAGGGAAGCAGAATAGGCGGTGATGACAATTCAAGATCAAAGAAGGGAGCAGAAGAAGAAAAAGATAAAATTAAGTATATCATCAAATAGAGGAGAAATGAGGACAGTGGCAAAAATGTCTTCTAGTTGGATCAGAGGAAAAAAACAGCAAACATACAGTATGTTATTGAAATAAAAAAGAGGAATGGATACATTAAAGACATAATAATTCAGATGCAGGAAAGCTGATGAGGAGAAATATGAAACAAAAGAGCAGAATGCAAAGTTTTATAAATGCCTCTGTAATTCTTAAGCAGAATAGGGAGCTATAAGTACAAATGGAAGAGACAAGAAAGATATTCTTAAAACACAGGGGTAGTTTAAGGAAGAGGCAGACCTTGAAATGACTTTCAAGTAAACAGTTCAGGTCAGTAGATTCATAGGATGATACATGGCTATTGGCCTAGAGGCCCTTATAAGCCTAGCCAAGAATTTTGCCCATGTTCCCACAAAGTGAGCAATTGCTGCCCCTGTCCAGTAGGGACACAGGTGAGATCCAGGGGGTGTATTTTTGGTTTTGCATCCAGTCATCCATGTTCCTCTTAAAGAGTGCTAGAGAGGTACTGCACTTAACATGGAAAAGGAGTCTATTGCATATATGGGGGAGTCTTTGGGACAGAAATCTATCTTGCCAACAAGTGTGGTTAATATCACAAACCAGGTTGAGGCCCTGCTTGCAGGTTGCACGAGTGGAGTTTGACTTACAGATATGCAGCAACTCCATCAAGGCTGGGTCTGAGATGGCCTTGTATGGCAGATACAGGTCACCTCTGAGAAGTCTGTATGAGACTGAGTAGAGGGACAAGGCTTTTAGCCTATCAGTATAGGATAGGTGTTTGAAACCATGGATTTTTCTGGTCAAGAACCTCTGTGGTCCCTCCAGCTGCTGTATGTGCTTGGCAAGGTACATGCCAAAGGGGGCACTGTACTCAGTAATGGATCTGATAAGGGAGAAGTAGAGGGATGTTATGACCTCCTTGTTCCTGGATGAAATACCTTTCTTATGAGGTAAGTCATGTAGAAAGCCTTCCGTATAATGAAGGCAACATGGTGGTCAAAAGTCAGGTTGCTATCAACCTGGGTGCTCCATTCCCTCACGATTGATTGCATGCTTAGTACATTCTTATTAATGTGATATTTAGTGGGGACTCTATTTTCCCTAAAGGGGATAATGATGAATTTCTTGTGATTCAGTTTGAGGCCATGCTTCTGGCACCAGTCATTTGTTTGGTTAAGGCCCTCTTGGAGCATGTTCACATCACTAGGGTAGTTTAAGACAGCACCCAGCTTGCAGTCATCTGCAAACTTGGTCACCCACAGACCACTGGTTTTGGCTTGCACCTCAGAAAAGTATATCCCAAACAGTAGAGGCCTCAAGACCGATCCTTGGTGTACACCGCTCATTACGGGTCGTTTATTAGAGGTGGCTTCCCCTATTTTGACTGAGTGAGTTCTAGCATTGAGCCACTTAGCTACACATCTGGTAACATATGGGTTGATGCCTAGCAGGGTGACTTTATCTATTATGCCTGTGTGGGGAATAGTGTTGAAGGCTTTGGCTAGCTCAAGGTAAGTGGTGTGGACTGTCTTCCCCTCGTCCATGGCTTTGGTGACGGTTTTATAGAAGTCAACCAAGTTTAATAGGCACCATTTTCCTTTGACAAAACCAAACTGTGTGAGGAGGTTGCCAATGTCCTTGTTTATAAGGTCCAAGATAATGCGTTCCATGGCCTTGCAGATCAGGCTAATTAGGTTGCTAGGTCTATAATTGCCTGGGTCAGTGGACACTCCACTTTGTGTAGCGGGATCACAGTGGCTGTCCTACATTCAGCTGGGACAAAGCCAGTGCACAGACCTTAGTTGAATTGGGTGCCTAATGGAGCTGATGGCTCATGTCTGAGTTCATGTAGGATACAGCTAGGGTTGTTGCCGGGTCCCATGGAGACTTATTTTTGCCTTTAGAGGGCACTAAACACCTACTCCCTGATGATGAGTGGAAGAAGGCAGATGCTGGGGATGTCCTGATTTATTGATGGGGGGACAGGGGGGTGAAGTTTTGCTCAGACTTTGGTTGAATAGGGTGCCTAATGGAGCTGACAGCTCATGCCTGAGTTCATGTAGGATACAGCCAGAGATGTTGTTGGGTCCCATGGAGACTTATTTTTTGCCTTTAGAGGGCAATAAACACCTACTCCCTGATGATGCGGGGAGGAGGGCAGATGCTAAGGATGTTTTGGTTTATTGATGGGGGACGAGGGGGTGAGGTTTTCCATGAACTTGTCTGCCAGTAGGTTGGCTACATCGACAGCGCTTGTGTATATGGTGTTGTTGACCATCAGTTTAGAGCAGATTTGGGTGTTACCTTTCAGACTGCGGACATATGTGAAGAAGACCTTGTGACTGTCCTTAGTGGATGTGTTCAATTTTTACTCAAAGTTAGCCTAAGAGTATTTCACCAGTGACCTTATTTGCTTGTTCAGACAAAGGAAAGATTGCTTCCAACCTGGCACCTGCTCCTTCTTGGTCCTGAACAGCATTTTTTTTCCTTTTATTATAGAGTTTGTTTATTGCTGCTGTCCACCAGACAGGTTTACTCTTCCTTGAGGAAGACGATTTGTCCTGTCAGATATTGCTGAGTCGCTACAACCAGGGATGTTGTCGGGTCCCATGGAGACTTATTTTATGCCTTTAGAGGGCACTAAACACCTACTCTCTGATGATGAGGGGAGGAGGGCAGATGCTGAGGATGTTTTGGCTTATTGATGGGGGACAGGGGAGGTGAGGTTTTCAATGAACCTGTCTGCCAGTAGGTTGGCTACATTGACAGTGCTTGTGTATGTGGTGTTGTTGACCACCAGTTTAGAGCAGATTTGGGTGTTACCTTTCAGACTGTGGGCATATGTGAAGAAGACCTTGTGACTGTCCTTAGTGGATGTGTCCAATTTTTACTCAAAATTAGCCTGACAGTATTTCACCAGTGACCTTATTTGCTTGCTCAGACAAAGGAGAGATTGCTTCCAACATGGCACCTGCTCCTTCTTGGTCCTGAACAGCATTTTTTTCCCTTTTATTATAGAGTTTATTGCTGCTGTCCACCAGACAGGTTTACTCTTCCTTGAGGAAGATGATTTGGTCCTGTCAGGTATTGCTGAGTGCCTACAGCTCTGTAGGTGCTCATATAGTTTTTTGATATAGGCTTGGACATTAATTCTAGTTCCTACTAAAGGGATGGTGGCTGAGAAGTTGCTTATACCTGCTCTCAGGAGATTGTAGTCAAATGTGTAACCTTTTTTGTTTGAGTCTGACAGGGGGGGTAAGGGGAGATGGTGACTTCAAAGGTGATCACTTTATGGTCAGATCTTACCAAGGAGGATGACACTGTAGGTGTGCTACAGTGGCTACTCATTTTAGTTAGTACCATGTGCATGATATTTTCATCTCTCATAGGGGTGTCGACCAGCTGATCCAATGCACTGGCATTGACAAAGTCAAGGAATCCCTGTGCATTCATACTTTGTCTAGAATAGGTCTTTCACTCTATGGTTGGGTGGTTAAAGTCACCCAGGACAGGGTAGAGGGTTGAATCTTGATGGATTCTAGTAGGTCCAGATAGGTGGAGTGGGTGTCTTGAGTCATGGTTGAGGTTCTGTAGTTAGCAATGATTTGAATAGATGTTTTGTCAACAGTTAACTGCACTTGGAGTGTCTCCTGCACATCATACCATTTGACTAGCCTGGAGGTGTGTATGTCTTTGATAAATATTGAAACTCCACCTCTTTTGCCATTGTAGCCCTACATTTGGGGTCTGAAAGTATGGTAGGATGAGTAACCTGGTAAGGCTGGGGTGCTTTCCACAGCTTTGAACCAGGTTTCAATGACTGCACAAATGTCAGTATCCTCCAGGGCAAGGAATGCTTGCAATAAGTGCAATTTCATGCTATGACTCCTAGCGTTTAGCAGCATGACCTTTATATTATATAAATATATATTTAGAAGAACTTTTCATGTTGGTAATTTTGTGCTCATGACTTTGCCTAAGAAAGGCACTGTGTGAGAAGCAAGAGCCTTTGCCAGATGCCTGATGCCCAGGGGAGACAGATGACGGCCATCTCTGACAAAGCATCGTTGTCTGTCAATCATGTCCTCCCAGGCTGCCAGGTATTGGATCCCCTTGGAATGACACCAGAAACTAAGCCAATTGTTAATGTCAATCATTTTCTGTTTGTACTGAGGCATCATTCTGAGTGACGATAGGATGCTGCTTAAGGCTAGGGACATACCTTTCTGGGACACATACTCAACAAGCTCAATAATGTCTCTCTTCATATAGTCCAGAGAGGCACTTCTGAAGTCATTTACACAGGCATGTTTACTATGTGTGATGCTTGATGCTGTGGGTTGTGATGTGCATGTGTGCGTTTGCTTCAGAAGTCTCTTTTGTTTAGGTATGGTTTTGTTGAGAACCCCCACATATATAGGAGTGTGTTGTACAGGTGTGGGTGGTGGTAGAGGTGAGGTGTTTTTAGTGTTTGAGCAGACATCCTTCTCCATGCTAGATGTACTGGCTTGCAACAAGGATTCTAGGTTCTTAATATAATTGCATCTCTTCACATATTGTGTTCTTAGGTGGTAGTAGTAGAGGGTTATCTGTGTACATAAGGCAGTTGCTACACTGTCTCAGGATGCCCATATCAACCAGACTAGCAGGATAAACCATGGAAAATTGTCCTTCCATGGTTGTCAGAATCTGTAGAAGAGAGGTCCAGGATAGTAGAGTGGGTACTATCTGAGGAGATTACTTATTGGTGTGAGTAAGGCAGGATAAAATCAATACAGTAACTGCAAGTGAGGGCCTCACTTACACAAGAGTGCTGGTAAGGGAAGAAATGCATCTGAGATACTTCGCAAATGGTTAAAACAGCTCAGCAGTGAGGCATGATGTGCAAACAAGCACAAACCCATGCAAACATGGTTTAAATACCACAAAAATGAAAGTAAAATAGAAACACTGGAACTGACCAATCAACCCTTGTCCCTGAGCTCTTAGCTAAACATCCTATGCCAGACCAGTTCCAACCAGTTCACTTACTCCTACTGAGTGCAGGCAGGCCCTAGTCAACACAAGATGGCATAGCAGGAAACACAAGAATCACACAAACAAATCTGGATATAGTAAAACCTGTAATCAATCTACTCTAAAGATATTTAAACTCTTGTTTAGGTTGATTTAACACAGGAAAACAGATACATACTTAAATACAAACAGCAGCAAACAAGAGAAAACTGATTTAAACAAAATTAACCAGTTAACCAAAAAAGCTCAAAAGTTAGCCCTGTTCCACAACCTTCAAATCAGATGAGTTCTAACTGCACACTCCTGCCACTAGGGTGCAGGGAACCCTGTCCAAAAATGATGGCCTGGATTAGTGCTCAAGTTATACAAACCAAGCTAGATTCAGCAGTTCTGAATCTAGTCTAAGCTACAGCAAAAAGTTTCACCAATTACAGAAAGAAACAGTTCAAATAAGTAGGCACAATAAGCCTTCAAACTGTAATTCCCACCTCCAAAGGGCAGAATTTACCCTCTCCTTCAACAAGAGTGTAGACCACAAACCTTCTTAATGTAAAATAACTGGCCTGAAGCCCAAGTGCTTAAACAATAACTTAGACACTTTTAGGACAACAGACACAATAAACCTTCAACCAGCAATTCCCAACTTAGAAGGATGTAAGCTACCTCTCCTGCCACAAGAGTATAGACCACGAGATCTCCTAATGCAGAACAACTGACCAGAAGCCCAAGTGTTTAAACCAAAAGGCTTAGAATAATAGTCACAATTTAATCAGGCTACTAACAAGCAGTAATAAATGAAGCAGAATAAATACAATTGAATACTTTTAAGAACAAGCAGCAAAGCTAAATAAAGTATGAAGAAACACAAATACAGTAACATCAGATAAATAAAGTGCAATATTTTTTTAGTTTAAATGTAAAGGGAGGAAGCAAGATAATTCAATGTTGAGAAACTAAGGAGTGGGCCTTCCCAGATGATTTCTCTCTCTACTTAGTTGAATGAGCTGATGAGATAGGACTGGGAGGAGTGTGCAAAATGAGATTTGTACTAGGGCAGGCAATTCAAAAGCCACCAAATTTAAGAACACAACAAGAATGGGGAGGGTGGGATGATAAAAATGCAGTCAAAGATATTTAGACAAGCAGAGCACACCAATCTTCTTTTTTCAGCTGCTCCCGTTAGGGGTCGCCACAGCGGATCATCTGTTTCTATTTCTTCCTGTCCTCTGCATATTGCTCTGTCACACCAACCACCTGCATGTCCTTTCTCACCACATCCATAAACCTTATCTTAGGCCTTCCTTTTTTCCTGTTATCTGGCAGCTTCATCCTTAGCATCTTTTTTCCCAATATACTTTGCATCCCTCCTCAGCACATGTCCAAACCCACATAATCTTGTCTCTCTGGCTTTGTCTCCAAACCTGCCAACCTGGGCTGACCCTCTAATATACTTATTCCTAATCCTGTCCACCCTCGTCAAACCCAATGCAAATCTTTACATCTTTAACTCTGCCACGTCCAGCTCTGACTCCTGCCTTTTTGTCAATGCCACTGTCTCCAACCCATATAACATATCTGGTCTCACTACCCTCTTGTAGACCTTCCCTTTCACTCTTATTGGTACTCGTCTGTCACAAATCACTCTTGCCACTTTTCTCCACCCACACCATCCTGCCTGTACTCTCTTCTCCACCTCTCTTCCACACTCACCATTACTCTGAACTGTTGATCCCAAGTATTTAAACCAATCCACCTTCACCACCTCTACTCCCTGCATCCTCACCATTCCTCTATCCTCCCTCTCATTCACACACATATATTCGGTCTTAGTCCTGCTGACCTTCATTCCTCTTCTCTCTAGAGCATATCTCCACCTCTCCAGGGTCTCCTCCACCTGTTCCCTACTCTCACTACAGATCACAATGTCATCTGCAAACATCATAGTCCACGGGGACTCCTGTCTGATCTCATCTGTCAACCTGTCCATCACCACTGCAAATAAGAAAGGGCTCAGAGATGATCCTTGATGTAATCCCACCTCCAAGTTAAATGCATCCATCACTCCCACTGCAGACATCATCACTGTCACACTACCCTCATACATATCCTGTACCACTCTTACATACTTCTCTAACACTACCGACTTCCTCATACAATACCACAACTCCTGTTTAGGCACCCTGTCATATGCTTTCTCTAAGCCCACAAAGAAACAATGCAACTCCTTCTGACCTTCTCTGTACTTCTCCATCAACACTCTCAGAGCAAACATTGCATCTGCAGTGCTCTTTCCTGGCATGAAACCATACTGCTGATCACTAATCATCACCTCCCTTCTTAACCTATCTTCCACTACTCTTTCCCATAACTTCATGCTGTGACTGATCAAATTAATTCCTCTGTAGTTACTACAGCTCTGCACATCACCCTTATTCTTAAAAATCAGTAGCAAAACACTTTTTCTCCATTCCTCAGGCATCCTGTCACTTTCCAAGATTTCATTAAACAATCTAGTTAAAAACTCCACTGCCATTTCACTTAAACACCTCCATGCTTCTACAGGTATGTCATCTGGACCAACAACCTTTCCATTCTTCATCCTCATAGCTATCCTTACTTCCTCCTTGCTAATCCATTGCACTACATGATTCGCCATCCACACATCATCCAACCTCTCTCTCCCTCTCATTCTCTTCATTCATCAGCCCCTCAAAGTACTCTTTCCATCTGTTCTACACACTCTCCTCGCTTGTGAGTACGTTTCCCTCATTATCCTTTATCACCCTTACCTGCTGCACATCTTTACTAGCTCGGTCCCTCTGTCTAGCCAATCGGTACAGGTCCTTTTCTCCCTCCTTAATGTCCAACCTCTCATACAACTCTTCATACACCTTATCCTTAGCCTTCACCACCTATCTCTTTGTCATGCACCTCATCTCCTTAAACTCTTGTCTACTTTCTTCAGCTCTCTGACAATCCCACTTCTTCTTCACCAACCTCTTTCTCTGTATACTCTCTTGTACTTCTTCATTCCACCATCAGGTTTCCTTGTCCTCCTTCCTCTTTCCAAATGTCACATCAAGCACCTTTGTAGCCATCTCCCTTACTAGCTCTGCTATAGTTGCCCAGCTATTCGGTAACTCTTCACTGCCACCAAGTGCCTGTCTTAACTCTTCCCTGAACTCCATCTCACAATTACCCTTTTTCAATTTCCACCATTTAATCCTTGGTGCTGCCCTCACACTCCTCCTCCTCTTTTTGATCACCAATGTCATCCTACAAACCACCATCCTATGCTGCCTAACTACAATTTCCCCTGCCACCACTTTACAGTCTCCAATCTCCTTCAGACTGGCCCTTCTACATAAGATATAATCCACCTGTGTGCATCTTCCTCCACTCTTGTGTCATCCTATGCTCCTCCCCCTTGTTAAAATACATATTCACCACAGCCATGTCCATCCTTTTCACAAAATCTACTACCATCTGGCCTTCTGCATTCCTTTGCTTAACACCATACCTACCCATCACTTCCTCATCCCCTCTGTTCCCTTCACCAACATGCTCATTGAAATCTGCTCCAATCACCAGTCTCTCACCCTTGGGTACAGTCATCACCACTTCATCCAACTCACTCCAAAATTTTTCTTTCTCATCCATTGCAGATCACACTCCCAACTTGTGGAGCATATGCACTAACAGCATTCATCATTACACCATCAATTTCCAGCTTCATAAATATCATTCTATCTGACACTCTTTTCACCTCCAAAACACTCTTAGCATACTGTTCATATACCCTACGCCATTTCTCCTCCCATTCACACCATGATAAAACAATTTGAACCCACCTCCAATACACCTAGCCTTGCTCCCCTTCCATCTGGTCTCTTGCATACACAATATACCAACCTTCCTTCTGTCTGTCATATCAGCTAGCTCTTTTCCTATTCCAGTCATACTGCCAACATTCAAAGTTCTGACCCTCACTATCACAGTCCTAGCTTTTGCCTGCCTTTGGGCATGCCTTCCAACCAATGCTTCAGCTAAATACAGATATTTCTAAATAAAACAGCAATGCTATTTGTGACCTCCCCCCAGTTATTAACTGATCCTATTCACAGTTTGCAAAGGAATTATTTGGTAACTTTAACTGACCCTAGCCAAGAACTCTTAAAACTCCAACAGAACAGAAAACAGAAAACAAAACAAATGTAATACTAGAATGAGATACAAAATAGAAGTGCTGAAACCTTAAATGAAGAGCTTCAAATCAAAATAAAATGCAGTCAGAGATATTCAGAGTGAAGCTAACAGTACTGAAGCAAACACTGGAAAAGTCATACTAAGCTGAATGCAGTAGAGACTGGGCACCAAATATCTCAGCATTTAGGTACATGACACTGTAGAAAAATAAGAACAAAAGGTTCAGATACCAGGTTAAAAAAAAAAAAAAAAAGATAGAGCAGGAAATGAACAAATGTGAAAACTGACGAAGTACATTAGCAGATGCAGTGTGCAAACTTAGAATAATAATTAAACTAAAAACATGGTACCAGCAGAGACACATTGACATGACATGGCAGGAGAAGGAAGATATTCTCAATAAATCTATAAAAAAAGAAGAAAAATAAAAAGGGGAAAGAAAGAGATGAACAGATTGATTTACAGCAAAATAGGCTCACCAATGACCATGAAATTGGGAGGATGGAAACGCAGAGGTAGTGCAGGAATGATTTTATATGACAGAGTAAACAGAAGAACCAGATGCATAATCAAACTAAAGTGGAAATGAAACAAAGTAAAACACTGGGAAAGAGGGAAGGAAGAAAGACAGGAGAATCTATGGATGTCAGAAAAAGCTGAAATCATGATCCAGCTAATGAGATTATTAAACCAGTAGTACAAAACCCCAGTGTCTAAAGAAGGAAACAGAAAGGTGTGAAGTGCTGGAGATTTAATGAAACTGAAACAGGCATGATACTGGTGTTTTTAGATTGTGAATGTGTATGAAGATCTGGAACAAGACATAACAGGAACTGAACCAAATAAGGGAATCAGATTTTTTGAAAGATGAGTTGTACTTACTGGGTTTTGATGGGGTACAGGAAGCAAAGGAAATACTAGATCACAAAAATGAATCATGATAGGCAAAGTTAAAAGCTGTGTTGCAAAAAATGCTATGGAGGGGTGGAAAGACAAGAAGTAAACCTAGAGTAGAACATTGAATATTTACAATACTAATAAGGGTCCTATGATAACTAATGCCCTGAAATATGCGGTTTAGGGCAAGAACAATGAATGGTCTGAAGTACAGGCTGGCCAAATAGAAGAGTTCAAGAAAGAACACAAATTAAAAGCAGACGTAGTCTAGTGAGTCAGGCAGATGGTTCCAATGATGTGCAGATCAAAAGGATAAGGTTCAAGTAGGAAACACCTAATAGAGAGGAACAAAATATTCTGTCATGGGTAAGACAACTTTGTTAACAAAGGGACAGATTCCAAAACAATTGATATTAGTGCAACTCTGCCCTGATTCCAAAATACCTGAAGTGATTTACTTCGTTGTAAGGCCTATCTATAAACAGGCTTACAGTGGGGGCCAGAATCCAAATGAATGGCCTCAGTATAAGTGGTCACTTACACTGAGACCAAGTCTTTTGGAATCAGGCCCACTGATTCTGTATTAGGTGTGTAAGTTGGTAATATAACATGCAAGCTTGCAGACATTAAATATGTGAAGTATGTTGTGGAAACTATGCGGACGTATACGCTGATGCACCTTTTAGATGTAAACATTTGAAACTTACAAATAAATGTTCTAATAAAATATAACAGCGGCAGTAATAATACAAAGATTAGTGAAATAGTTACAAAATGCAGTAGACAAAAAGTGGTGAATGCTATCTTGGTATTGGTTGTTGTAGTTCAGCCCAAAAGATGGTGACTGTTGTTACAGTTGCATCCAATTTAAGTAATTAAGACTGAGTCTGTGTATAGCTAAAATAATATTATCCAACCACAAAATAGCAAACCAAAGTAAATTTGAACAAAACATTTGCTTTGATTGTATACAAAGCTATAATTATGTCCCAGTAACTTAGGACTACCAGCATAGTTGATAAAAAAAAAATTGTACAGTCAAACAAGTGGAGTAAACATGTATTTTCAGTGGCAATATGCATTTGACAACTGTTTGTAATACAATATATAATTTCTCTTTCCTCAACTACAGTATATTATTATTCTAGCACTAGGCTGTAGCTAATTAACCAAAACAGTGCAGCTAATTAGAGTCAAACATTTACTCAGAGTTTAAACAAAGAAGTAAAATTATATACATTAGATGCATATTAACTACATTAGGGATAACTGGAGTATCAGCTTTGTGCAGGCAGGATGCTAATTACAAATAACCTCTGGTTAATAGCAGAAGTCTGTGAATATATGCTCTGGAGAAATAATCACTTAAAATGTACGTTAAACAGCTACTTATTAAAACAAACGCATAAAAAGTGGCAATGACATAATGGCTTTGTTTACATTCATGTACTGACACCAGGTACCTAGGAGTGTCGGGGCAGAAAATGTATCTTTTTATGTGGGAAATGCTCACCACTACTTCTGGATTCCTGACTGTAGTTAGTAATGCTGGAAGCCAAATGAATCCAAGTGTTTAGGAAACGCCTTACTGTATAGAGATGTCATCCTTGCAAGGTTAATATTCTTTTCCAGCAAGAATTATAAAAAAAAAAAAAAAAAAAAAAAAAACAGAACAGCTTATGTAAATGCATGTGCCAGTTAGCCAGAGCTCCTCAAGGCAACAGATGTACAGAAGAGTCACTATCATTTTTTAAAATGCAGAAGAACAAGCAGTTGGTGGGGATACAGTATTATTACACTGAGTGCTACTTTTGCTTCATTTTATTATTATTTTATTTATTTCGCTATGCACTAGCCATTTCCTAGAAACACTAAGTAAGCCATGAATAGCAGGACAGAGCTCATTTACTTCTTACTTTAACTGTAGGAGAGGTGCGTATATTTTAGCCGAAGTCCATTTCCATTGCTACTGTATAATATGTGCATCTTTATGTTTCTACACAGATTTAAAGGCAACTAGTTGTGTTAATAGAGATTAGAAACTAACTTCCTCAAACCACTTCTGAATCTACACGTTATCAGATTTTCACTTTGAGGGAGGTAATATAATTTTCTGTAGGAAAATCAGAATGATAGGGCTTGTAGTAGTGAAACACTATAAATCAGGTGAATAGCACAGATGAAATCATTAGCTAGCCAAATTAGTTGAAAATGAAAAGCAGAAGTCACCCGGTGCAGAACACTCTTCTGGTGGCATTTCTTATAGTGAGGTGACCTCTAATCTAAGCAATAAGGCCTCCTCAGCCCAGCCATCCCTGAAAGAATATATTCTAACCCTTACCTGAAAAAATGACAGATGTTTAAACAAATCATTTATTTTGTTCTTCCAGAATTAATGAAGTTCCAGCAAAATAAAGCTGTAGTATTATGTCTACTGTCATGCATGATCAACAACATATAAACTCTTACATTTGTCTCATGGAGGAGATATGCAGATTTAGAGGTATTGTGCAATTATTAGCATTATAGGAGCACTGGTTAATTGTAAGCACTAATTAAAACAGTGTAGCCAATCAATATCAAAATATTGTTCTCAAAGCAACAGCAGTAGGAAAGCACTTAACTCAGTACAATAACAACAATACAGGTAACCATGGCTGGCAGAGATAACCTTGCTACACTTGTTATGCAGAAATACATGTTTAAAAGGGACATTAGTACACTAAATTATTTAAACGAACGTATACACAAATGGCAATGAAAACATCAGACACCTTTACATTCAATCAGTGACATTTGGGACCCTGGAGTACAAGAGGAGAAAATTATGTGTCTATAAGGGGAGGACTTCCCCACTGCAACTACATTTATACTTTCCCTAAGTCCTGCAACTCCATATCTCCAACCAGTCATACACATTGCAGCCATCCTATTTGCTCTTCCCTCTTATAGATAGCTATATTACATCACACTACTTTTTTTGGTCCTTCCTTCCTCACTGTTCTTTTTCTCCTCCCACTACTATTCCATTCACCTACCTCAATTTAAACAGCAATACCTTAATTTATTGTACTGATCACCCCTTATTAAATTCTTCAAACTTACATTTTCTACTACAGTTATATTATGCTGCCTTTCATTTATCATCTCTGCTTCTATTTCTATTCTTGCCCATACCACATCTTACCACACTCTATTGTTACCCAACCTCACTCTCACCTCCAGAACACTGCACCATATTCTAAATTATCCCCCTCTCACCCTGCTATAGCATCCAGCCTATATGCTGCCTGTCGCCATACTTTCTTTAATTACAAATACTCCAAAGAAGAACCCACACTACTTGCAGATAATGTAAAGATGAAACATAAAAAACAACTAGTTCACTGCACACACCTCTCATCCCCACTTGCTCTTGATGGTGATGTACATCCTAATTCTAGACCGTCTCTGCACATCTGTAACTCTATGACTTCAGCTACCCCTAGTACTCCTCTTCCATTCAGCCAAGGCATCTATAGTAAACTACCTCAGTTACATGCCTAAAAAGCTTCATACACCACTGACATACTAATAGCCATAGAAACCCAGCTAAAACTAGGTAGTAAAGACCAGCAAATTCTACCCTAGGGCTACAACATCGTTAGAAATGACAGAGAGTGTATGAATGTTGTTGGTGTGGGTATGACGTACAGATAATACCTTGAAATCATTTCCTACCCCTAATTTATCCCAACTTTCCCAGCACTGAAATAATTATGTCTCTCTCCTGCAAATCAACAAACAAAAGAGAATATGCATAGCTGCCATCTATATCCCTCCTGGCAGCATTCCTTTACTACAACAAATCCTGAATTACATCTCTCATATTCTCAGCAAGGAAACCATCATCATAACTGATGTTGATAGACTATCTGCGTATCTACTCTGTCCCTCCCACACTATCAATCTGTTTGGTTTTATCCAAATTATCACTACTTCTACTGGAATAGACTAATGCAGTAATTTCCACAACAGCTGCTGGCAACATGCCACCAGAATATCTCATAAATGCTGCAAATGCTATAACACACCCTATATCTTTAATCAAAGACCAATCATTTACAGAAAGTTACGCCCTGCCATCTGGAAAAAAAAACATATCATACCTCTGCATAAAGGAGAAACATCCACTGATCTCTGTAATTACTGACATATAGTTCCCATTCTCCAAAATATTAGAAAAATGCATTAATTCCCAAAACCTTTCACATCTTGACTATAACAATCTCCTCTCCAACACTGAACATGATTTCCAACCTCACCACAGCCCCACCACTGCTCTGTCTTCCTCAGTTTTACTGAAATCATAAACTGTAATAGAAACACAGGCAAACAAGTGTCCTCCCTCTTCTTAGATCTGTCAAAAGCATTTGACGCAGTTTCGCACCAATGCCTGCTCCATGAATTATTCTCCCTAGGACCCTCCCATTCATCCCTTAGGTGGCTCCATAGCTATCACACCAACAGACTCTAGGCTGTAAAATGGAAATGACATCTCTCCCCTTTTCTGTCTGTCTCCACTGGTGTACCTCAGCAATCTATTCTAGCCATTTTACTATTCAACATATTCATTAATAATCTTTACAAATCTACCAAAGAAGGCTCCACAGCACAATACAGAGACAATTACAACATTCATATGTTCTGCACCAAGTCTACCACTACTCCACAAGATGACCAGGATTCCTTTTCTTCAGCTGAAGCCGGGCTAGATGACTACCAAATACTTTTAAATGATAAAACCATCGTAAAAAACGTCTCCAAAGCCAACTTCACACTTCTTAAGACAGAAGTGACAAACTTCATGACACCCATGTAGACGGACAATAGAGGTATGACTGCCGAATCCTACACAAAAGCACTTTATAAGCACTTACACAAGTGCATGGATCATGCTATCCCTAATAGAACCAAAACGTTATCCTCCAAAAAAAGGAAGCCAATCTACTGGTCCTATGCCATAAACAAACTCTACAACAGAAGAAAGAAACTGTTGCAAAAAAAGAGTAAAATCCCATGACTGGAGGAACTCCCTGGTCAACCTCAATAAGAAGCTGAGATCCCTCATAAAATCCTCCAAAGCTAGTTATGAAAACAAAATTTCCACTGACTCTAAAGACAACCACAAAGCATTCTATAGCTATGTCAAGAATCTAAATGGGAACACTCAGATCTGCTCTGAGTTACAGCACAATGGCACTAAATATACAGAACCAACTGATATTGCCAACATCCTAGCAGATAGGTTCAGTGCTAACTTTGCGCCCGAATCTCCCCCTAGAGGGCCCATCTCTATACCGGAAGAATGCAAAGTTCCTATAATCATGGCTGCACATGTAAAAAACACACTCTCCAAAGCCAAGAACACAGCATCCATGGGACCTGACAATATCCCAGGCTGCGTTCTACACGAACTACAGAATGAACTGGTACTCTACCTAAGTACCATGTTCAATCATAGCCTCACCTCAGGCTTTGTACCCACTGAATGGCGCACCGCGATGGTTATCCCACTCCACAAAGGGGGAGCCACGACGGACCCCAGGAACTACTGCCCCATTAGCTTGATGAGCCTGGTCTGCAAGGCCATGAAATATATCATCGTGGAACTCATAAACAAAGACATTGGTAATCTCCAAACACTGGACCCTACCCAGTTTGGATTTGTAAAAGGCAGATCATGTCTCCTAAACCTGATTGACTTCCTTGAAGCAGTCACCAAAGCCATAGATAAGGGTAAAATGGTTCACACAGCTTATCTAGATCTTGCCAAGGCTTTCAACACCATCCCCCGCTCTGGAATTATAGATAAGCTCACTAAACTAGGAATAAATCCCTATGTCACAAGATGGGTTGTCAACTGGCTCATGGACAGAACCCACACTGTGAAAGTAGTGGATTCCAAATCCGACATCAGACCAGTGACAAGTGGAGTACCACAGGGTTCAGTCCTGGGTCCTCTCATGTTTGGTATCTACTTCTCTGAAGTGCAGGCCAATGCAGAAGGTCTTTGGCTAACAAAGTTTGCCGATGACTGCAAACTAGGAGCCATAATCGAAACTCCTAACGATGTGGACAAACTACAAAAGAGCCTCACTGAGACAGATACCTGGTGTCAAAGCCATGGCCTGAAGCTCAATGCCAAAAAGTGTATAGTCATCCCCTTTGGTAAAAACTCTGTACCCATGAACTACCACATAGCTGGTAGTCTACTTAATGCCGAAAATGTGATAAGAGACCTTGGGACACAGGTGGACAGTAGTCTCTCCTTTGATAATCACATCACCACAGTGGTCAGGAAATCCTTCTATGTGGCTCATCTCATCACAAAAGGATTCTCATCCAGAAAAAAAGAGGTCATTGTTCCCCTCTACTCATCACTCATTAGACCCATTATAGAGTACAACACCCCTTTTGGTATGTACCTCACAAGGCATCTACAACAACTGGAAAGACCACAGAAATACCTCACAAAGAGGATTACTGGCCTCAAACAGATGCCCAATGCAGACCGTCTCAAAAAACTACAGCTTTACTCCATCGCATATCGCCTACTCAGGGGTGATCTCTGCCTAACATACAAAACTATGTCAAACCCAGAGCTGTTGGACATGCTCCATTTAAAGAAATCCCTCCGAGCTACACACTCTAGGGACCTAAACCTTGTCACCACAATGAACAGAACATGCTGGAGGGATAGATTCCTGTCCCAGAGACTTCCCATACTCTGGAACAGACTACCTATCTATGTCAAACAGAGCTCCTCATTAGCACTCTTCAAGAAAAATCTTGATGATTGGATGGGAAATGGGAAATTCGCCCTGGGGATCACTTCTGTGGCTCTGCTCGACAGGGGCACAGGAAAATAATTTTCTTGGGTGGCGAAAGCCAGGGTACATTTTTTGGCTAGGCTTGTATGGGCCCTAGGGCCGATAGCCTAGTACCTACCTATGAACCTATAAAAAATACAAATTAATGCTGTTTTTACCCAAATCTCTGTCAGAACTGAAATAATCCTTCAGCATCACATTAGCAAATAAGACCTCAATTGAAACAATTTCCAGCACAAAGCTTCTTGGTGTTTTAATTGAAGATAACTTAAAATATGATCTGTACATCACTCAAGTCATCAAGAAAATTCAGCAAATGTTGGGCTTCCTCTACAGAAACAATTTCTCACTGGCTATATTAGGAATTCTTTAACAATATCTTATGTTCTCTATGCAGCACCCATCCTGATTAATCTTCACTCTACCTTAAAAGTTAAACTAGATGTTTGCTGCAAGGAAATAGCTGAATTTGAATCCAACTTAGCAAACTGTTCACACTACTCTCGAGCACTGAAGCACCTACACTGACTCAAACTGCCTAATTACCTTACCTACTCCCAACTGCTTAGTGCCCACAAAATAATACGCAAACACCTGCCCATCATTATAAAACATTCTCAAATACGTCCCTCCATGGAATCTCTGCTCACAAAACAAATATCTCCTGATGATGACCAAGTTGCATAACAGTGCAGATGATACAATTTACACAACCTATGTTAATATACACTTGAATTGCATCCCACCACCCTGAAACAGGACAACATCGCCACACATTTCAAACACAACCTAAAACAACACCTAACTTCTTTGTGGCTATACTCAGGCTCCCAGCCTGACTAAACCTACCTTTCTTTCTGTTTCTCTTTCATTACCAGTCAGTCTATCAATCAACCTGACTATCTCTGACTGTTTCTCTTTCATCCACACTACTGTTTCCCCACTGAAATAATTTTATTGAACAACAAAACAGCAAATAGCTGTATCACTTTGAACTCTGATCTGATTATATCAACAACTCCAACTAAGCCGGATCCTTTCAATTTCTGGATGGAAGGTAACTTTCTGCAATCTGTCTGGAAAGTTCCATCATTTATACCATTGATGTTACACAGGCTTGAACAGCACAGCTTCTTGGTAAACAAGTCCTAATATGGATATCAGTCAAACAAAAATGTCCATGTTGCTATGATACTCCGGGTGTGGTTCTAATGGCTTTATTAGCAAGAAGTTCTTCTGCTTGTTAATAAATGAAACATAAGCTTCTTCAAAGAAATGAAACAACTTATGTGGTGCAGGCTTTAATATGGAAGCTATATACAAAATTGTTGACAATGCTATGTACAAAATGGTTGACAATATACATGGAGGAAAGCATTTAGTTTTATACAGTATTTCTCAATCTCAACCTCTCCACGATCAGCACTTTCTCTACATATATTTTTTTATATAGATTATTTCTGCTTATACCCTTCGCCTCCTCTATTTTCTGTTCCTACTCTAGTGGCATCTTACCTTGTTAATGTCAGCATACATACACTGAACCTATGTGCATTATCATTATTCTTGTACCTCTAAGTATTACATGTTTCACTTATGTAAAATAATATAACTTCTAAAGTATATGATACATGTCTTTACTATTTGTCTCAATACTACCATTAAAGCAGTGCCTAAAATGTTTCATTGTTATTGTTGTTCATTGTAAATATGTATTTTTATGCGGAGCTTTCCTCCCCAGGCCTCTGCTAAAAATGGAACTTGTGCCCAGTTGGACTTCCATGGTAAACAAAAGGCAATAAATAGGTAAATAAACACAAACACAAATAAACAAATAAATAAATGCTTCTCACTCCCTGAATATAATTAGGTATGTATGAATGAAAGTATTTTTAAAAACAATCTTCCAAAGATCATGTATAAATTGTGTCCTTATACGGCTAATATTCCTTCTTGACAAGAATTCATTAAACATCACTAGGGAACAGTAGGTAAGAAAGTGAACCATATAGTTCCTTACTCAAGATTTAAGGCTACATGAGACAGAAAAAAATAAGAACCTCAAGACAAAAGAATTAGTAGGAGAAAAGAAGGCAGCTGGTCAAGGTGAAATACTCTGTACAGAATATTAGTTGTTTTATTTCAACATTTTTCTTTTACTATGGCTAGCCACTTTTCTGAAAAGGAATATGAGCCTAAACAGTAGAGGAGATATCATTAAATGATTGCTTGAATTAATTGTGTTAGCAAGAAGTTTGTAACTTTCCTGTGATTTGCTTATCTGTATGGTTTTTTGACTTAAATGTCATCAACTATAATGAGTTAGATTGCAGTGAAACCACATTAGAGCAATGAAACGTTCTCATTCTGCTTTTTCTTATTGTACAGTTTATTTATATTCTCCTCGCAGTCAGGGTATAAATATCTGCTATTATGGAGACAGAATAGTCATATATTCTATAAGTATATACTGCGTAATCGGGAATAACATTGTCGAAAAGCAAAAATATTGAGCAACCTCTTTGGTTATAATTGCAACTTCTAATAATCTGACTAAAGTGGTCACAAATGTAAACCTTAAGATTATATTTGTAATCACCAAATCATAGGATCATAACAATCAAGAAACAGCTTTTATGTGAATGTTTTCACTCCTCCTCAGCCCTGATGTGGGGCTCAACCCCACAGCCCCAAAACTGAAATAAATTAAGTCCAGGATCACAGAAATGAGAAGAAAGGGAAAAACTGCTGAGTGTATGTAATAGTCTTCTGCAGTTTGACAGTTACACAATTCGACCTACTTTACCACTGATGAGTTTTCTAAAAGTTTTTATCAGATGATAAGTGCATGCAACAACAGACATACAGCACTCAATTTTTCAGAAATAGATTCCATAAGATTGCAACCCACTCCAGCTGCTAGCTCCAAAGAATCTCCTCAAGAAGGGAGAATAGGACCATAGCTCAGAAGACATAGAGACTGGAACAAAAAGAGTTGCCTACAAAGACATAAAACATTCCTATCCTACAAATGCAGGCAAAGATGCAGGAAAAGAAAGGGAAAATGTTTCTAGTGTTAACAGAGCAATATAAGGATGTGACCTTCCTCAAGCAAACTGTGGTTGGTCAGCAAACCACATTGGCTAAACTGGAATAAGATGGCTGGTAACACAGGGTAAGAGGAGACAAACTGTGGATGACTGAGATTAAAGAGAACATCCCTGATAACCAACTGGTGTACTATATTATGGATTACATTTTGAGTCCATTGAGCCTCCCTTAGTTGTTAAACTGAACAAATGAAAGATCCCCCAATGCAGCACGTGGTGTTTTAAACTTCTTCTTCGTAAAATGAAGGGAACTTACCAGCTGTAGAGAAAAAAATGCAACAACAAAACTCTCATGGAATACTGTCTCATACTTGCATAGAGTTTATAATGCAGCAATTTCCATAAACATCTAATTTTGACAGTCTCACGTAAATCTGCTAACACTCTTGGGTATAGCACATACTCAAGAAGGCCAGTCTACCACCAAGGATTTCAGTTCACCTCATTTCTCATGTACATGGCAGAAAAACGTTCCCTTTATATAGCCTAGAAAAAGTTATTCCTACAAGAAGATTTTCATTTCTGTACCTGTTTTTATTTTTTTTGTGACTATATGCTGAATCTGTAGAAGAGATGGGTCTTTCATTATTTATCTTAGTGACCTTACTGCCATTCTGGAGGTGACAGCTGTTTGCTAGTAGATGATATTACTGGTGGACAGTCAGGATTTGTTTTGACTTATACTTCTCTTCTTGATAGTGCCTTAGTAACTGCCACACTGCCAGTTTGAGACATGCAGTGCAGTACTCAGTGGTACCTGCTAATATGGGGAGCTTGTCTTACCATGACTTTATCTAAGCCTACTAAGCTATTTTTCTATGTTATGGAATTTGATGGAAGGAAAACCATTCTTGGTTGCATTTAGGCATTAGTCTTTTATTACATCTTATATTACCCAAGTCTGAGTAGTGGCTTGATCACTGGAACAGTCTTGCAGCTAGCAGTCAGTGACTAATGGCACAGCATGCTGTACAGATTAAATCCCTGAGTACTACTTATGTGACCTAATTTTGAGTAGTCAGTCAGTCAATGGAAGCGCCAAGGAATTTCCAGTGAGTGGTTGCTACTTGTTTGTCCTTTGTGAGGCAGACTGGTCAATACCAAGCAAGTGGTGAGTTAAAAGTGACTAATATGTCCAGGATAGGGGACATGAATATCAGCAAACACACAACAATGGGGAGAACATTGAGGGACCAGTAGTGATGTCAGTACTGAAATCAGACATCAGGGTATGTAGATAAGCTAAAACAAAACCAGCCTCATCACCAAGATGCAGGTAAGATATAAACCACTCTTATGCCACCCAGCAAGATGGCTCCTCCATTTGGCTATTACCTTATTGGTGTAAACTCACCATTAATAGAGGAATGATTGGATGATTTGATTCAAGATTGAAAGAGAATGCTTGATTACCATCACACACAGGTGAAAAATAATATGCTAAAAACAGAAAATGTATTTGAAGGTATCCACCCCACAAACAGTCATGTTACTGCTACATGTCCTGGAACAATGTTTTTTATTTTTTTGTATGCATAATGCCATTACAAAGCATGCAGCTGTGATGTAATACTGAATTACTAACATGGGATATCCGAAGCATTCTGCATGTCATGGTTTGGTAAATAATGATGTTGGTCATTTTTAGTTCATGTGCCATGAAGGAAGACCTGGCAATAAAGACATGTAAGAACTGATATGGATCAGAGGTAGAAGGCAGTTGTGCATAATGGTTATATTCTGGAACAACATGGTGGCGTGGACTGTTATGAGGACTGGGACAGCAGGGTACGCTGCAGTATGACCGGTGCTTAAGAATGTATTCATCTCAATAATACCAGCAGCAACAAGAAACAGTGACATTTGAGCATGTATGCATAACCCTTGTCATGAAACAGAAGCTCAAAATACAGTACAACATAGCCACAGTGATGCCGCAGAATTTATTGGCTGCACCCATGCCTGCATCAATAGGGAGTCATGGCTTGTATGCATCATCATTATCATCGGGTTAGCAGCAGAGACACGGTTTACTGTAACCCTCCCATTATCCAGTCTGATGTGTACAGTGTCAGTATGCCTAAATATGGAATCACAAATAAAGTCCCTGTGACTCTCGGCAGGCCTACAGGGCATTTGTGGAGTGATTTTTACTAGGGGTATTTGTGGGAGCAAATGTGGAGAAGAGGTACTTGTGAGTCTTTGGTTATCAAAGATTTTTTTGTGTGGGATCCTGTCAGGCTTAGCTGGACAGCATACCATACCTCTCAACCTCTTAGAGCAAGAAATCTGGACAAAGCCATCAATAAAGTGGGACAAAGGCCCCAACATAGGGACACATTTTAAATACTGCTATTACAAACTTAGAAAGTTGATAGAATAGGTTTTGCATTAGCATGAATTTTCTGAAAGATATGAAGTTTGAAACTAAAATGTCTGTCATTATTTTCTAACTTCAGACTTTAATGATTTGCCACTAATTTGTCAGAAAACCACAATTTTTACAAAACAGGACCAAAAACATAAAACTAAAATTTGGACATTCTGCGAAAATCAGTACAGTTGAGAGGTATGCAGCAAACCTCAGCCATACAGGGTCTTAATCAAGTCTCTGTCCACACCTGCTCCATCACATACCCCTAGCATGTGTTGTTTTGTGGCATTGTTTGGTATAGCACTCATCACTTTAGTACCATGGAATAATAAGGAATATTTGTAATATATACCACTTTTATAACCAGTATGTAGTAGTGGCATCAAATGGCAGACTATGTGTGAAAACAACATTCATTAGGGGAATGTAGTAATTTCTAGACAGTACATACTTTACATACTTCTGGGTATGTGTTCAGAAATGTAATTGATATAATAGGTTCATAGGTCCATAGGAAATTACTAGGCTAATGGCTTAAGAGCCCTTACAAGTCTAGCCAAGGTAACCCATCTTTGCCCAGTATATGGCCCCTGGGGGCAAGACAATGGCATGGATGTGTGCCTATACCCTGAGTATCTTACAGATTGCTCTTCTCCATAAGGGACATAGGCACTACTCCAGGTGTGAATTTGTGATTCCCTAATGGATGCATAATTACTGCAACTATTCTGCAGCCAATCAAATCACTTTGGTGCTATTCTAACTATGGTTTGTGTTTAAATTAATGTTATTGTTCACAATTAGCTATGTGCTTGCTTTGGCATATCACAGTAACTATTGTACCATTCCACCTACTATACCACATAAATGATGTTAAGCATGTTGGCACATGACATACCAGGAGCAAATATTGGTATCACTTTGCAAAATGTATTACAACTGAATTATTTCCTGTGTAATGTATTTAACAGTGCTCAGCTCTAAATATATTTAAATTATTATGCTGCTTGTAATTGGCATTATACTGCTGTTGGTAATAAACCTGTGAACTTTGCCAAATAAATTACTGAAGATGCAATACAGTGTCTCCTCAGAGAACAACTGTAGAAAGAAACCACTGCAGTGAACAATCATGTCAGGAGATGATCAAGTACACCATACATGCAAGAGTCACTTGCTCCCTGGAGGAAAGCCATCAAATGGGGGAATTTCAATAAAGTCTACATGATCTTTTTTTTTGGCATACACATCACGCTGCAATGCGTACATGAGCAAGAACATATTTAGATTCAGTAAGAGCTGCTTAGCAGCGCACAAGCACTCACAAACAAGGAAAGGTCATTGTAATGCAAATTACCTAATAAGCATGTGAATCTTATACAAATGCTCCAGGTGGAGTGATCCAACAGACAGAAAGGCATCCATGCAGTCTCTGTGTCTTTGTCCAAAGTGTATACAGTACTTTTCCAAGTACAGGAGTCTACCCGGAGAGAAGGAGAATGTAAAACATCAGAACTATGGAAATACTTCCCAAGTAAATGTTAGAACACATACATATATGTTCAAAATGTTCATTGTGGATGCCTGAAAAAGGAAGGGAATATGTAAAAATAAATACATTTTTTATAATAATTTAGGCATGTTTGCACTATGTGCCACAGTGAGCAAATAAGCTTAATTGAAAATAAAAAAAAGGAAAAAAGCATTTAGTGAAGTCAGAAATGTATTACAGGACATTGCGTCAGGTCCGTACAATAGGGCAATAGTGCTGTTGCCCAAGTAATATGGCTATGAACTGTGTAGTTTCCAGGCTGTCAGCACAGATATGTAAGCAAATGAGGTATATGTGCTGATTAGCAAAGAAGGAGTAAGCATGTCAGCATATCCATAATGTGTAGGCTCCCATACCATGTTGATATTTCCACTGGATATGGATTACAGCAGTGGGATGTGTCTAGTCACCTAAAGGATTGTTTAATTCCTGCTGCTTGTGTATGCATTGTGTGCCGCATATCTGTGCATGTTCACATGGAAAGACCACCCAGGTCACCGTGATGACATGTGCAGCAAGTAATTAAAACCAGATATATATTCAATTATTGATTTTTTTACTTTTGTATAAGCTATGCTGCATGGCGTGGCACATAGCTTAACATGTTTATGCGGCACACTACCCATGTGACTGTGATGATGTAGGCAGCAAAGAATGGAAAACAGATGTATTCAATGAATATTTACTAGTGTGTATAAGCTACGCTGTGAGGTATGGCGCATAGCGCCATGTCGTGCAATAAAGTACGGCCATTAAATTATGTTAATTACCATCTAGGTAGTAGAGATGCATAATAATTAGCCAATTACACATGGTGGACCTATATGATATGCAAGAGTCACTTGCTCCCATGAGGAAAACCATCAAATATGGGGGGGGATTTCAATAAAGCCTACATGACTTTTTTTTTGTGTACGCATCACGCTGCAATGCGTACATGAGCACGAACATATTTAGAATCAGTAAGAGCCGCTTAGCAGTCCACAAGCACTCACAAACATGGAAAGGTCATTGTAATGCAAATTACCTAATAAGCATGTGAATCTTATACAAATGCTCCAGGTGGAGTGATCCAACAGACAGAAAGGCATCTGTGCAGACTGTGTCTTTGTCCAAAGTGTATACAGAACTTTTTCATGTACAGGAGTCTACCCAGAGAGAAGGAGAATGTAAAACATCAGAAATATGGACATACTTCCCAAGTAAATGTTAGAACACATACATATATGTTCAAAATGTTCATTGTGGATGCCTGAAAAAGGAAGGGAATATGTAAAAATAAATACATTTTTTGTAATAATTTAGGCATGTTTGCACTATGAGCCACAGTGAGCAAATAAGCTTAACTGAAAATAAAAAAAAGGAAAAAAGCATTTTATGATGTCAGAAATGTATTATAGGATGTTGCGTCAGGTCCGTGCAATGGTGCTGTTGCCCAGGTCATATGGGTATGAATTGTGTAGTTTCCAGGCTGTCGGCACAGATATGTATGCAAATGAGTTATATGTGCTGAATAGCAAAAAAGGAATAAGCGTGTCAGCATATCCATAATGTGTAGGCTCCCCCACCATGTTGATATTTCCACTGGATATGGATTACAGCAGTGGGGTGTGTCCAGTCATTTAAAGGATTGTTTAATTCCTGCTGCTCGTGTATGCATTGCGTGCCGCATATCTGAGCATGTTCACATGGAAAGACCACCCAGGTCACAGTGATGATGTGTGCAGCAAGTAATTAAAACCAGATATATATTCAATTATTGATTTTTTTTTATTTTTGTATAAGCTATGCTGCATGGCGTGGCACATAGCTTAACGTGTTTCTGCGGCATACTACCCATGTGACTGTGATGATGTAGGCAGCAATGAATATAAAACAGATATATTCAATGAATATTTACTAGTGTGTATTAGCTATGCTGTGAGGTATGGCGCATAGCGCCATGTCGTGCAATAAAGTAAGGCCATTAAATTATGTTAATTACAATCTAGGTAGATGAAATGCATAACAATTAGCCCATCACACATGATGGACCTAAAGCAGACCTATATAAAATATGCATACACCCTACATTCTAAATTTTCCCCAATACTCTGGACATTTGGAGTACAGACTTGGGAATTTTAACTGAAATAATGCTAGGGGCTGCTGCAGGTCTGCTACATCTGTATGTGTTAGATGCTGGAGTAAATGCTGCTGGTGCTGCTGACAGTAGGCCTAGGAAGAGAACCAGATGAGTGTTCAAACCCAGGGTAGTCTTCCAGAAGCTACATAAGCAGGAGATTGTAGAGCACTACAGGGTGGACAGGGATATATTACAAGAACTCACTGAGCTCTTTTGCCTCGAACTCAAAGCCACAGTCAACACAGGGGAACCCATCCCAGTGGAAACAAATGTATGTGTAGCCCTTAGGATACTAGCTACAGGTACTTTTCAAAGACTAACTGGGGACATGATGGGTGTGTCATAGGCATCTGCATTCAGTATACTCCACCAGTTCCTGGATACAATGCTACCACATGCCAGTGAACACATATCTTTTACCCTCTTCCCTGAGACAATGGTCAGCAATATGCAAGACTGCTTCCATGTAGCACACTACCCTGAAGTACTAGGTGCCATATATTGCACTCATGTACACATCAAAGCACCACTTGGTGAGCAGGGTAGAATCTACGTTAACCACAAGTTGTAACACTCCATCAACTGCCAAGTCATGTGCAATGCCCAGGAAAATATTCTGAATGTGTGTGCTGGTAGTCCTGGCAGTTAGCAAGACTCCCATATCTAGCACACATCATAGCTGCCAGATGTTTCCTAGGTGGTGCAGCCCACATGGCCATTTACTGGAGCATGCTGGCTACACCCTGGAACTGTGGATGATGACACCCATCAGAAATTCATACACACCCAGACATCATAGAGTGTGTGTCTGGGCTTCTGAAGGTACAGTTCTGGTGCCTAGATATATCTGGTGGAACCATGCAGTATTCTCCAGCCACATGTGCACATCTATTCACATTATGTGCTATGCTACATGATATGATCCTGCGGAAACAGTTGCAGCAGGATCAGCAAAAGGAAGGGATACGCAGCCCCCCACCAGTGCCTAGGTCACCACAGCCACAGTCTTAGGAGCACTCGTAGGAGCAACCTCCTGGTGATATCGATGTAGGCAGAAGTAGGCATGATCAGTAAGCTCTGGCTTTGGCTAAGATGCAATACATAGCTCTTTCACTGACAACCTAGGGACTGATACCTTACTCCTACTCGCATACAGAAATTATAAATCATGGCAGGCAACCCACATATATTGTACCTACCCATGCATTGGCTATGTACTGCTTGCATATGACAGAGTCAGCCCTGCTCTACAGTTGTGTCACCTGCTGCATTATAAGGTAAGTCCATAACCTACACAATACTCGTAAGGATTATTATGATATGGCATTGTATGTATGGATCTGCTACATTATGCAAGTAAATATAGTGGGCTAATTGGACAAAAATAACATCCACATTGGACTACATATACTCATTCCACTACCATGTTTCTATTACTATTCACTAGGCTTCATGCATGGAATACTTATGTAGTCCTACTGCAACAGATTACTGGCACATCAGTCAAGGGAGATGTTAGCCAGTGGGGGTACATGATAGTCAGACTACTGTGTATCCCAGCAGAACATGTGGTGGTGTTCCACCACCCCCAACACATCAGTGTTCCTTTGTAACTGCTGTAACAGAAACTCAACAATGGTATATCAGCATTCCAGGCAGTCTCAGGACAGTAACATTGAAATTGACCATACACTGTATATCTTACTTAACACAGGAATAACAATGTGCATATTTATGCAGTTGATTGTGTGATGAATGATCCCTGTCTGTCAGCTTGTGTGGTTCATAGTTTCATAGGTTGGTACTAGGCTATCGGCCCTAGGGCCTATACAAGCCTAGCCATAACAATTCCCTGGCTATTTCTTCCCACATTATTTACTTCCCTGGACCCCTGTCTAGAAGGGTGACTGACGTGATCTCTGGGGTTAATGTCCATATTCCCATCCAATCACCAAGGTTCCTTTTGAAGAGGGCCAAAAAGGTGCTCTGCTTGACATGTATGGGAAGTCTATTCCAGAGTCTGGGGAGTCTCTGAGTCAAAAACCTATCTCTCCAGCATGTTTTGTTTATTGTTATGACAAGGTTTAGATCCCTGGAGTGTGTGGCTCTGGGTGATTGAGATTTTCTTAAGTGTAGCATGTCCAACAGCTTTGGGTTGGACATGGCCTTGTATGTTAAGCAGAGATCGCTTCTGAGTAGACGATATGCGACAGAGTGTAGCTGGAGTTTTTTTAAGGTGGTCAGCTTAGGGCATCTGCTTTAGGCCTGTGATTCTTTTAGTGAGGTATTTCTGTGGCCTTTTCAGATGTTGCAGATGTCTTGAGAGGTACATACCAAATGGGGGCATTGTATTCTATAATGGGTCTAATGAGGGATGAGTACAGTGGGACAATGACCTCCTTTTTCCTGATGAAAAGCCCATAGTAATGAGATGTACCACATAGAAGGATTTCCTGACTGTTGTGGTGATGTGGTTATTGAAGTTAAGACCACTGTCCACCTGTGTCCCTAAGTCTCTTATCACATTTTGAGTGTTTAGTGTACTGCCACCTATGGGGTAATTCACAGGTATATGTTTTTTTTTCCCAAAGGGGCCAACTATACATTTCTTGGCATTGAGATTGAGCCCATGGCTCTGGCACCAAGCATCTCTTTCTGTAAGGCCCTTCTGTAGAGTATCCACATAATTTGGGGATTCAATAATGGCTCCCAGTTTGCAGTCATCTGCGAACTTTGTTAGCCAGAGTCCCTTAGTGCTGGCCTGTACTTCAGCCAATTGATTGTGTGATGAATGATCCCTGTCTGTCAGCTTGTGTGGTTCATAGTTTCATAGGTTGGTACTTAGGCTATCGGCCCTAAGGCCTATACAAGCCTAGCCATAACAATTCCCTGGCTATTTCTTCCCACATTATTTACTTCCCTGGACCCCTGTCTAGAAGGGTGACTGACGTGATCCCTGGGGTTAATGTCCATATTCCCATCCAATCACCAAGGTTCCTTTTGAAGAGGGCCAAAGAGGTGCTCTGCTTGACATGTATGGGAAGTCTATTCCAGAGTCTGGGGAGTCTCTGAGTCAAGAACCTATCTCTCCAGCATGTTTTGTTTATTGTGATGACAAGGTTTAGATCCCTGGAGTGTGTGGCTCTGGGTGATTGAGATTTCCTTAAGTGTCGCATGTCCAACAGCTTTGGGTTGGACATGGCCTTGTATGTTAAGTAGAGATCGCTTCTGAGTAGACGATATGCGACAGAGTGTAGCTGGAGTTTTTTTAAGGTGGTCAGCTTAGGGCATCTGCTTTAGGCCTGCGATTCTTTTAGTGAGGTATTTCTGCGGCCTTTTCAGATGTTGCAGATGTCTTGAGAGGTACATACCAAATGGGGGCATTGTATTCTATAATGGGTCTAATGAGGGATGAGTACAGTGGGACAATGACCTCCTTTTTCCTGATGAAAAGCCCATAGTGATGAGATGTACCACATAGAAGGATTTCCTGACTGTTGTGGTGATGTGGTTATTGAAGTTAAGACCACTGTCCACCTGTGTCCCTAAGTCTCTTATCACATTTTGAGTGTTTAATGTACTGCCACCTATGTGGTAATTCACAGGTATATGTTTTTTTTTCCCAAAGGGGCCAACTATACATTTCTTGGCATTGAGATTGAGCCCATGGCTCTGGCACCAAGCATCTGTTTCTGTAAGGCCCTTTTGTAGAGTATCCACATAATTTGGGGATTCAATAATGGCTCCCAGTTTGCAGTCATCTGCGAACTTTGTTAGCCAGAGTCCCTTAGTGCTGGCCTGTATTTCAGAGAAGTAGATGCCAAACAAGAGCATTCCCAGGTCTGAACCCTGAGGTACTCCATTTGTCACTTGTCTGGGTGCTGGATTTGGAGTTGGCTACTTTTACAGTGTGGGTTCTGTCAGTAAGCCAGTTGGCAACCCATTGAGTGATGTAGGGACTAATGCCAAGCTTAGTAAGTCTATCTATGATTCCAGAGTGGGGGATGGTGTCAAAGGCCTGGGCAAGGTCCAGATAGGCTGTGTGGACCACCTTACCCTCGTCCATGGCTCCAGAGACTGATTCGAAGAAGTCAATCAGGTTCAGCAGACAAGATCGGCCCTTCACGAACCAAAACTGGGTGGGGTCCAGTGTTTGAAGGTTGCCAATGTCTTTGTTTATAAGTTCCATGATAATACATTCCATGGCCTTGCAGATCAGGCTCATCAGACTGATGGGGTGGTAGTTCCCGGGATCCAAGATGGATCCCCCCTTGTGGAGTGGGATAACTGTAGCTGTGTGTCACTCAGTGGGCACAAAGCCTGAGGTGAGGCTATGGTTAAACATGACACTTAGTTGAGGTGCCATTTAATTTTGTAGTTCATGGAATACGCAGCCTAGGATATCATCTGGTCCTATGGATGCTGTATTCTTAGCTTTGATGAGTGCATTTTTTACCTGTGTGGCTGTTATTACTGGAATTTGGCAATCTTCCACTATTGAGATGGGACATTTAGGGGGTGAGAGGGAGGTGAAATTGGCACTGAATTGATCTGCCAGGATATTGGCCATATCCTTGGGATCTGTATATTTAATGCCATTCTGTTGTAGCTCAGAGCAGATCTGAGCGTTGTCATTTAGATTATTGACATAGTTATAGAATGCCTTGTGGTTGTCTTTGGAATCTTTGGCAATTTTATTTTCATAACTAGCTTTGGAGCATTTTTTGAGGGATCTCAGCTTCTTACTGAGGCTGGTAAGGGGGATTTTTGCATCCTGGGATTTTCCTCTTTTCTGCAACAGTTTCTTCCTTTTGTTGTAAAGTTTGTTTATAGCAGGGGACCACGAGATTGGCTTCCTTTTTTGGAGGAGAGCATCTTGGTTCTATTTGGGATGGCACGGTTCATGCATGAGTGGAAGTGCTCATACAGTGCCTTAGTGTAGTATTCAGCAGTAGAACTTTCAGTTCCCGTCTGCATGGATGTCACAAAGTTTGTCACTTCTGACTTGAGTAGCATGAAGTTGGCTTTGGAGAAGTTTTTTATGGAGTTTTCCTTACTGGGGGGTGGGGGTGGGATGTGGATGTTAAGGGTGATTAGCGTATGGTCAGACCTGACCAACAAGGGGGTGACCATTGGTGTAGAGCATCGATTTCCCATGTTGGTAATGACCAGGTCTAGGATTTTGGAGCCCATGGTGGGACTATGGATTAGTTAATCCAGGGCATTGGAATTTATGAATTCCAAGAACCGTTGGGCAAAGGTGTTGGTACATGAGTAGTTTTCCCAGTTAATGGCAGGGTAGTTGAAATCACCCAGTATTGGGGTGTTTGGTTGTATCTTAATATTTTCCAATATGTTTAGAAAGGTGTAGTGAGAATCTTGGGGCATGGTGGGGGATCTGTAGCAAGCTACAGTTTGGATTGCAGTCTTACCTAGTGTTAGTTGCACCTGTAGAATTTCATATGCATTGTGTTGGGCAACTAGCCTGGTGGTGTGAATATCATTGGTGAATATGGACACTCCTCCATCTTTAGTGTTTTGGTCCTGGTTTGGTGGCCAAAAAGTGTGGTAAGAGTTGTAGCCTGGTATTGCAGGGGTGCTCTCTGGAGTCTTGAACCAGGTCTCAGTTACTGCACATATATTGATGTTCTCCATTTTTTGGAGTGCCTCGCAAGAGTGCATTTTGAGGTTTAGACTTCTAGCATTGAGTAGCATTACCTTTAGAATTTGCATGCTTGTACCTGTTACAATGGTGGTTTTGTCCTTTGAACTTTCCCTAAAAAAAAGGCACTATAGGGGTGGCAAGATCCTTAGCCAGTAACCTGAATCCCAGGAGTGACTGGTGCAGACCATCTCTGGCAAAGCACCGTGGTCTGTCAATCATGTTCTCCATTGAGTAGCATTACCTTTAGAATTTGCATGCTTGTACCTGTTACGATGGTGGTTTTGTCCTTTGAACTTTCCCTAAAAAAAGGCACTATAGGGGTGGCAAGAGCCTTAGCCAGTAACCTGAATCCCAGGAGTGACTGGTGCAGACCATCTCTGGCAAAGCACTGTGGTCTGTCAATCATGTTATCCCAGGCAGACAGATACTGGATCCCCAGCAGCAACAACAACAGCACGCAGAAAATGGATAAAACAACACAACAGGATTCACCAAACACAGCAGGATTCACCAAACACGATTTATTGTGATAGTAAATCTTTTTCACCCTGGCCTCGCCGCCTTCCAGAGTATACAACAAGTAAAACAAACTGATCTTATATACAAGTTAAATCCATTAATTAAGGCAATTAAGGCAATCAAACAATCATCTTATTAAGCAGCATTTTCCAATTAAAATCCTCATTAAGCCCCTTTGGATATAAAGTTTTAAACTTCAATATGTAAACAGTTTCTTTATACAGTAACAACTGTTTAATTTTTAACAAATCATTATCATTATCAGATATTTGTTCTAAAATTGATGCTTTTAACAACTTTTCATCACTATTATGCATTTCAAAAAAATGTCGAGCAACAGGACTTTCAGTTTTAATATTAATTATGTCCCTAACATGTAAACCATCTCTGGCAAAGCACTGTGGTCTGTCAATCATGTTATCCCAGGCAGACAGATACTGGATCCCCTTTGAATGACACCAAAAGCTTAGCCAATTGCTGAAGTCATTCATTTTGTCCTTATATTGTGGTATCATTCTGGGTGAAGGCAGGATGCTACTCAGGACTAGGGTCATACCAGCCTGGGCTATATGATCCGAGAGCTCTTCCATGTCTCTTTTCATGTAGTCCAGGGTGGTACATCTCAAGTCATTCACTCCAACATGGACAATGACAGGGACATATTTGTACTTGCTGTGGAGTGACTTGAGTGCATGCATTATGTGGCGGATCCTGGCACCTGACAGGCAGCTGACTGTAATTTTTTCCTTGTTCAGCCTGGTGAGTGGGGCATCAGTGTGACTGACTATAGAGTCACCTATGACTAAATTGTTAGGCGCATTGTCTTGCCTTAGAGTCTGTTGCTGGGTGGCACACTGGTGTTGTGTGCTATGTGACACTTTGGCCGTGATTGATGTTTGTTTGCATTTCAGCTTCGGAGGTCCTTGTTGCTTGGGCAGGTTACAGTTAAGGGCCTCCGCATATGTGGATTTAATGTTGCTATGTGTGGGTGTTGGTGGTGTGGGTTTAGAAAGGCTATGTGTTGCTTGAGGTGTAGTGCAGGTGTTAACCTTCTCCTCTTGACTGTATAGCACAATCTTGGGTGGATAGTGCTTTGCTTTCAGTTTGACTACATAAGTGCATCTCTCACAAGTTGTAGTGTTGGGTGGTAGGAAGAGGAGAGGGTTGTCTGTGTACATGAGGCAATTGATGCATTGCCCCAGTATGGCCAGATTCACCAAGTGGACAGGAGAAATCACCGGAAGCTGACCATTGGACATTTCTGGTTTGGTGCTTTTTATGTAAAGTACAGGAGCTGTTTCCTTTTGCCTTGGCAAGGTAGTTTGCAATTATAGGCTGTTTAGTGCCTATAATTAATTTCTCCTTATTAACAAGGAGAGTTGAGTGGTTGCATCAGTTTAAGGCTTCCTAGGGCTTTCCAGCAGGTATTAGAGCAAGTGCTAGTCACAGGGATACTTAAAGTTAAGATGAAATAAAAATGGTTTATTCTAAACACTGCAGTGTGCACTAGATAAGTTAGATGTGAAAGTAGGTAACTTAAGTTTTACCTGTCTCAAAAGCTAAGTTTTAGTGGGGAGTCACTATTTTAAAACAGCAAAATAGATTGAAAGGGGGTGGTTACTTTTGTATTCTGGTACTATGGAATACAGTAGGATGGCCAATAAATTTAAATAGTTGAAGGGGAGTGAGTTCACAAAATGATAATTTTATGCTTACTCACACAAGCCAGTGAAAGCAGAGAGGAAATGAGATATATGGTCAAATTAACATAAGAGGCAGGCAACTAGAAAGACAGTGGCATTTAAGAACATGACAGTAACTGGGCCGGTGGGGAAAAATTTATGCCTGACTCACAAAAGACAGAGCTGTGGTCTCTTTTGAAGTTTTAATATGCAGTTAAAAGCAGAAAACAAGTAAAACACAAGGTAAAGAACACAAATCACAGTATTCAAAATATGAAAAGGCAATAAAGTAATACAAAATACAACAAATAAAAAGCAAACTTACCTTTCGTTCACAGCAAAGTGTAGCAGAGTCTGGTGAGCTTTTCTAGTAAAGCGATGACATTTTTATTTTACCCCTTAAATAGAAGGTTTAGTTCCTAGCTTCACCCCCACAGTTCACAAATGATTAACCTTAAGTGACCTTTTCTATCTTCAGGTGTACTCTCCAGTCCAGCTGGTGAATCTGGGTATCCTGAGGCAATGTTACAACTCCCTCATGTACACAGACAACCCTCTCATCCTACCACAAGACACTAACATATACGAGAGATGCGATTATGCAGCCAAACTGGAGGCTAAGATGTCTCCACCCAAGACTGAACAGACAGTCAAGAGGAGAAGGTTAACACTTGCCCCATGCTTTCAGCCACACATAGACCTACTAAACCAGCACTGGCAAAAAATACAGATAAATACACAAAGTCATACTCTGAGGCTCTAAATAAAAACCTGCAATAGGATCAGAGACCTCCAAAGCAGACACTCAAACAACCTGCACCTCCCGTCACAGACCAGACAACACATAAAACATAAAATTAGTGTGCTGCACAATCACAGCCCTTATAAGGCGAAATAACACACCTAACACACTAGTAATAGGTGACTCTATAGTCAGGCACACTGACATCCAACTCACTAGGCTGGACAAGCAGAAGGTTACTGTTAGCTGCCTGTCAGGAGCCAGAATCCACCACATAACACAAGCACTCAGGTCACTCCAGAACAAGTACAAATATGACTCTGTCATTGTTCATGTTGGTGTGAATGACCTGAGATGTACCTCCCTGGACTACATGAAAAGAGACATGGAAGGGCTTTCTGATCATTTAGCCCAGGCTGGTATGACCCTGACCCTGAGTAGTATCATGTCCTCACCAAGAATGATACCTCAGTATAAAGAAAAAATTATCAATTTCAACAATTGGCTAAGCTTCTGGTGTCATTCAAAGGGGATCCAGTGTCTGTCAGCCTGGGATGACATGCTCAACAAGCCATGTTGCTTTGCAAGAGATGGCTTGCACCTGTCACCCCTAGACTTTCGAATACTGGCCAAGGCTCTTGCTGCCCCCATAGTGCCTTTTTTTAGGCAAGGCTCAAAATTCAAACCCACCTCCGTAAACAGCACAATTAACAAAAAACTGAGGGTTATGCTACTCAACACCAGGAGTTTAAATCTCAAAATGCATGCGCTCAAAGTACTCCTCAGTATGGAGAACATCGACATCTGTGCAGTAACTGAAACCTGGTTCAAGGTTCCACAAAGCACCCCAGCACTACCGGGCTACAACTCATACCACACATTTTGGCCACAGAACATAGACCGAAACAAAAAAGGAGGGGGTGTATCCATATTCATCAAGGATACCTACACCTCCAGGTCAGTGGTGTAGCATGATACCTCTGAGATCATCCATGTGCAACTAACATCGGGCAAATCTGCAATGCAAATTGTGGCCTGCTACAGATCACCTTCCATGACCCAGGACCACCACTCCACCTTTCTGGAGACACTGGAAAACATGAAGGTCCTACCAAACACCCTGATATTGGGCGATTTCAATTATCCTACCATTAACTGAAACTACTCGAGTACAAACTCCCAGGCCCAGTGCTTTCTGGAATTCATCAACTCAAATGTCCTGGATAAGCTGGTAAACTCCCCTGCCAGAAGTGAAAATATACTGGACCTGGTCATCACAAACATGAACAACAGGTGTTTCACACCGGAGGTCAACCCGTCACTGGTTAGATCAGACCATAAACTAATCACTCTGGATATCCCCACCCCACCACCACCCCCAACTAAGGAAACCACAGAAAAAATCTTTTCTAAAGCAAACTTCACCTTACTTAAGATAGAGGCAGTAAGTTTCACAGCCCCCATGCTAAAGGATAATGCTGCCCAAGATGCAGAAACCTTTACAAATGCACTCTATGAGCATCTACAAGGATGCTTGGATTGTGCCATGCCTAGCAAAACCAAGACTCACTCCTCTAAGAGATGGAAACCAGTCTGGTGGACCCCTGCCATAAATAGGCTATACAATAGAAGGAGGAATCTAGTTCAGGAAAAAAGCAAATCCCAAGAAGGAAAGACATTCCTGATCAGTATCAATAAGAAACTAAGGTCCTTCATAAAATCATCCAAGGCTAACTTCAAAAGAAAAAAGGCCAATAATTCAAAAGGTAACCACAAAGCCTTCTTTAGCTATGTTAAGAATCTAAGTGGCAACTCGAAGATATGCACTGAACTAGTGCAAAATAGCACAAAATATACTGAACCTACTGATATCACTAAAATCCTGGCAGATAGATTCAGTGCAAACTTCACCCACCTCTCACCCCCAAAAGGGCCCACAACAATACCGGAAAAGTGTAGTGTCCTGGAAATCACAGATGCACAGGTGAAAATACCCCTTTCAAAAGCCAAAAACACAGCATCGGTGGGGCCAGATGGTGTCCCAGGCTGCATCTTGCACAAACTACAGGATGAACTAACCCCCCACCTAAACACACTGTTCAACCTCAGCCTCTCCACAGACTACATGCCCATAGAATGGTGCACAGCGATGGTTATTCCACTCCACAAAGGAGGGGCCACAACTGTCCCTGGTAACTATTGCCCCATAAGCCTAACTAGCCTGGTCTGCAAGGCTATGGAGCGCATCATCACTGAACTCATTAACAAAGACATTGGGAACCTCCAAACACTTGAACCAACCCAGTTAGGCTTTGTTAAGGGCAGATCATGCCTACTAAACCTGGTTGACTTCTTTGAGACAGTCACCATGGCCATAAATGAGGGAAAGGCTGCTCACACAGCCTACCTTGACCTCGCCAAGGCTTTCAACACCATTCCCCACATGGGTATTACAGAAAAACTCACCAGCCTGAACATAACCCCCTATGTCACGAGATGGGTTGCCAACTGGCTTACACACGGTAAGAATAGCGGGCTCCAGGTCCAACTCTAAACCAGTCACAAGGGGTGCCCCGCAAGGCACGGTCCTGGGACCCTTACTGTTTGGCATATACTTCTCAGAAGTACAGGCAAACACAGGTGGACTATGGCTAACCAAGTTCACTGATGACTGCAAACTGGGAGCCATAATTGACTCTCCAGCTGGCATGGACATCCTCCAAGAGGGCCTTACTGAGATGGACACCTGGTGTCAAAGTTGTGGCCTCAAGCTAAATGCTAAAAAATGCATAGTCATTCCGTTAGGGAAAAACATAACACCCACAAATTACCACATAGGTGGCAGCCCTCTTAATACAAAAGAGGTAATAAAAGATCTGGGGACCCAGGTAGATAGTAATCTCTCCTTTGATGAACATATTGCCAAAGTAGTTGGGAAATCCTTCTATGTGGCCCATCTAATTACTAAAGGGTTTGCATCTAGAAATAAAAAGGTTATAGTACCCCTCTACTCATCACTCATCAGACCCATCATAGAGTACAATACCCCATTTGGGATGTACCTCACAATACACTTCCAACAGCTGGAGAGACGACAAAAGTACCTCACCAAGAGGATTACTGGCCTCAAACATATGTCCTATGCAGCCCGACAAAAAAAAATCCAGCTGTACTCAGTGGCATATCACTTACTCAGAGGTGATCTCTGCCTGACTTACAAAGCCATGTCCAACTTAGAATTGATGGACATGCTCCACCTAAAGAAATCCAAGTCACTGCGAGCCACGCACTCTAGTGAGCTAAACCTCGCCACAACAATAAATAGAACATGCTGGAGGGATAGATTCCTGTCACAGAGACTCCCCATGCTTTGGAACAAAATTCCAAACTATATTAGGCAGAGCCCCTCACTAACACTCATCAAGAGAAACCTTGATGAGTGGATGGGTATCAGAATATACACCCCTGGGATCACTTGATTGGTTCTGCTTGACAGACGATCAGTTAATTAATCAATGGGGAGGTGAAAGCCAACACACTCTGGCTAGGCTTATAAATGCCCTCGGGCAGATAGTCTAGTACCTACCTATGAACCTATTATGTACGAGTCCTTAATTGATCAGTTCTAATTTCTGTGGTCTCTTTTGTAGTTTTAATATGTGGTTAAAAGCAGAATACAAGTAAAACAGAAGGTAAAGAAATCAAATCACAGTATTCAAAATATAAAAAGGCAATAAAGTAATACAAAATACAATAAATAAAAAGAAACTAACTTTTCCTTCACAGCAAAGTGTAACAGAGTCTGACGAGCTTTTCTAGTAAAGCTCTGAAATGTTTTATTTTACCCCTTAAATAGAAGGTATAGTTCCTAGCTCCAACCCCTCAGTTCACAAATGATTAACCTTAAGTGACATCTTCTATCTTATGTATGCGTCCATAATTGATCAGATCTAATTTCTGCCTGACTCACAAGGGACAGAGCTGTGGTCTCTTTTTGAAGTTGTAATACACAGCTAAAAGCAGAGTACAAGTAAAATACAAGGTAAAGAAAACAAATCACAGTATTCAAAATATAAAAAGGCAATAAAGTAATACAAAATACAGCAAATAAAAAGCAAACTAACCTTTCCTTCACAGGAAAGTGTAGCAGAGTCTGGTGAGCTTGTAGTGCTAGGGCAATTAGCCTGTGTGTTGGCATTCAGGATTCTAATCTAGAAGTACCCATTTATTTTGGATGTGAGCTGTCATTACTTTATGTATTACAGATTATCATTCTGTGTGTGGTGTAATATTATTAACCTCTGTCACATAATAATTACATCAGACAACTTTGTAAAGTTATAGCCAATTTCAGTGATGTGAAGCAGTGGAGAGACAGGGATAGATGTAATTTTGTGTAACACACAAATCCCGGACTGGAGTACAGGTAGGTGAGGGCTGGAGTCAGGTTATAACTAGCAAAAATCTCACTGGGCTTGCTCATACAAGCAGAGCCCAATTCAGTTGCTCCCCGCTCAGAATGACTGCTTATATAGAGATATATCTACATATACATACATATATGTATACATATCTGTTTGTCACTATCTCTCTCTCTGTAGATATATTATCTATTTCTATACGTATATGTGAATTTTACACACACACACACACACACACACACATATATATATGTATATATATATATATATATATATATGTGTGTGTGTGTGTGTGTGTGTGTGTGTGTGTGTGTGTGTGTGTGTGTGTATAAATACATACATTCCTGTCTCTGTCCATGTATCTACATAACATCTATATATATATATATATATATATATATATATATATATATATATATATATATATATATATATATATATATATATAAATTAATATATATAATATATACATATATATATATATATATATATATATATATATTGATAGATTTATAAAGTACACACACACACACACACACACACACACACACACACACACACACACACACACACACACACACACACACACACACACACACACCTCCATTTATATATATGTCCCTGTTATAGACATAAATGCATTTGTTTATATGTGGGTGTATGTCTGTATTGTCCTACATACCCTGATAATGGTGAGTAAAGTTGCACTATGACACATATATAATGTTAAAAAAGGACTAAAAGAAAGGGCTTAACAGCAGATATTGCACTTATTTACAACCCTCCCTCCCATGCCTGCTGGATGTTACCACACATACACCAAGAAGTGAACAGGTGGTCTAATATATCATGTTGTATACACACGCATTGACATTGCCCACAAGCTTGTCCATCCAAATGGAAACACCCACATTTGGCCAAAAATGGGTACTGTAGCCATATAGCTAGGATAAAAAAAAAACAATTATCTAGCTGCTAGGCTACTAGATGCACAGAACAGTGAGAAACAATGTCACTCTGCAGTCCGCACATGCTTTTGAACACAAGCCTTGTTTATGTACTCCACAAGCAGTCACCTGCAGTCATATATAAAACACATGTCAGCTGTGGCATTTGCAATAAATACTGCGGTCTGTAGTGTATACAACTAGATATTTATGGGTTCTAATCCTATGAAGGACCTATGAAGTCATCATAATGTTACCTGATGTTGACAGACCTGCTTGCATGTGTAGTATGGTGCATCCTGGCACCTCACAGTCAGCTAAATGTGACCTTTCCCATATGTAGCCTATTGAGAGGAACATCAATGTGTCTCATGATGTGATCACTTATGAATAATAGGTTTGAGTTTGTGTTTTGCCTCAGGTGTTTGCCCGTTGAGACAGGGGTGCATGCGCTGTTATGTGTACTGTGTTCTGCAGATGTACGGTTATGCGTAATGAGCTTGCAATTGTGGTTCTGAAGTCTATGTTGTTTGTGTATGTGTCCAGTAAGGAGCTCCACACATGCAGGTGTTTATGATGTGGGTGTGGGTGGAGTATGTGGTGAGGTGTGCATGTTGGAAAACTGCTCATTGTCATATGTACTGATCATTGTGTGAGATTGCATGGAATCAAGGTTTGTAATATATTTACATCTCTCACACATTGTGTTTGTATGGCATAGAAGTATAGGGGTGGGGACACATCCTACATCTTGACAGCAGCCACTAATAATGTCATTAGGAATAGAGTCTAGTGTGTGTGTATGTCACAGCAGGCCATCATTATGTAGTAGCCTGACAGATGTTGAAATGTAACATGTTATCACCTTTATTTAGTGCTCCTAAGCTAACACAGAACCTGATAGTGTGCCATAACATGGCTGAGTGAGTACAATGCTTTGCCAGGCATGTGGCCCTTTGATTAACCATAATCCTATTAGTCAAGGTCACAATAGTATACCTACAAATGTGACAATATACAACAGCTAAGTTACTGTCATACTGCTACACCCTTGGGGTTGACAGCCTCAAACACACTGTCTGTAGGCACTACTTGCAGTAGAGACGTGGATATTTGTGCATGCACAGAGACCTTGTTCAACTCTGCAGTCATTACTTTGGCCTTACTAATCTACCATGCCTGTCAAGCAACCAGACAGCAAACTAGATGTTGTGTGACATGAAGTGGGAACACAGACATGTCCCGGTTACATATATGTACAGTATGACATACCTAGGACATGTGTGAGGTGCAAACACTTTGGCAAAAGGTAGTCACTTCTTTGCAGTAGGCCTCAGATCCATGTCACACAGATATGCACCATGAAGCTGTTGAAGGTCAGTCTGCATGAACTGTTGTGAAATTGTCGCCAACAAGGATCATTACTGATGTGGTGATTGTTCAAGCAAGCTTGTATGTCTTTGTCACTGGACATTGAACATGATATTTTGATTCTGCAGCTATGCCCTGACTCACCATCTGGTCAGTAGCCTAGTGAATTCCTAGTAAACCTGGAATACATAGCATAATACATGCCAAACTCAAATGAATGTTCTGGTGGCTAATAAAGGCATCTGCCTGGAAAAGGGTATCTCAACCCTACAGAGTCTTGCATGACATGAGACACCTATGTGGATGAACAGACAGGCTGTGGCCTGCTCCTCATGTTGAGCTTGGTACTAACATTTTGCTTCTAGTGAGAGACAAAGTATTGGAGCATGGTATCCCCAGAGAGAGTGGTTGTGATGAGACCAGCAGTAGTAGCAGACAGGTACCAGCATTTCAGGGGACTTTCCTCCTGTCAGCATTTATCCCAAGGTAATTGTGTAATTTCAGTACACACTGCATGAGTAGTGTCCATCTGCAGAATAATTGTGTAAACACACCCTACTTACGTTCACAGTATGTACGTATGACTTTCTCCTCCATTGTTTGCCTGTGCTCTGTACAGACACAGACATCTTGGATGACTATCTTCTTGAAAACCATAATGGAATTAACTGCAGTACTTAGTTGCACACAGGGCAACTAGCAATCAGTGACAACCACTGTCTTCAGATGTCTCAGTAGTCTTATATTTAAATCCACAAAAGACTTATCATGGAAATGATCAGTAACAATGTAGAACACCTGCAGATACTGGTCCAAACCCAGTTTGTTTTTTTTTCAATGTCAGGTCATGCCTACCGTAACCAGTAGACCTCACTGAATGTTAAATTATGCAATGAATGAGGGGAGAATGACTCACTCCACCTACCATGGCCTGAGAAGGAATTTACCAAGATTAAGGCCATCAGACATAGTTGAAACATTGTACAGGTTATTTACAAATAGTATGTCAGCTGGTGAACAGACAAGTGTGTGACAGTCATTATCTGGAAAGATAGCATTGGTTAGTCCACTGCTACAATGAGGCCAGTCATCAGTGGACTTCCCTAACAAATCATTGCTGGGAATACCTCTCCTAGCCATACCCTTTTCTGCAGTCATGGCCAATGTTAGTGACCTCAGAATGAGTACATTTGCAGATGATTGCAAATAGGAACTGTCACTGAATCCCACACAGAACCAACAGTTATCCAGGATGGAATGACACACACATTCAGTTGTTGTCAGAGCCATTGACAAATACTAAATGCCGAGGACTGCATGATATTATACTTTTGGAAATCATCCACCCCTGAAAAATATTGTATTGTCCACACACCTTCAACAGTTGACTCATTAGTCAGGACTAGATGGACACAAAGAGTGATGTGGCCTGTGGCTTTCACTGGCTGGTAAGATGTGGGGATTCATTCAATGTTGAATAACCTATAGAAAGGAATGACAAGTAAATCCCAGGATGTCATTGTTACACTGTATTTGGCACTCATCACATCCATCACGGAGTGCAAAGCCACCTTTGGTATGTAACTATGCAGGCATAACCGACAACTGTAACAGAGGTTCCACAGTAAATCAATGCACAGTGTACATAATATGTTCTATGCAGGCCATGTGAAGGCCATACTGTGTATTCTGTCTCCTACATTCTTTGGAGGGGAGGTGTATGGCTGTCATATAGGCAGGTGTCAGATCCCACTGTGTACTGCCTGCATATCCAAGAAAGGACTATTGTAAGAGTTACCTGTAGTACACAATTACACCTTGACTGTGGTATAAATAGGACATGCTGGAGAAACAGGTATGTAACCCTCACACTACACCCTATATGTAAGAGGCTCCCCATCCATATGAGGCACACTTCAGCTGTAATGTACATCATGTGCAAGTAACATAAATGGATGCAGAACAAGACAATCATAAGTGGTTTTGGACAAATATCTGCAATGGACACAGAAAAATTGTATATTGTTCATTTTGTATGCCACAGCTTGTAGATGTGTCAGCTCCCAAAACTCTGTTTATATTTATCAAGGATACCAGACCTTGTCAGAGATTAGGGAGTTAGCTAGCCATTGTTCTTGTTAGCCTGTTATACACATATGAACCTATGGAGCCATGCCCCTATATTGCTTTACCTTTCTGAAGACATTTTTGTTCTGTGCTGACATTTCATCCTGTGCGCTGACATTTATGGCTTTATCATAGCTATGTACCCATAGGTGTGTTCTACGCAATCCTAAAACTGAAACATAAACAGTTCCATGAGAAACCTTTCATTGTGTAAGTATACAGCCATGACAACATCATCCAACGTAATGTACACAAAGTAATGTAGTTTACTCATTACAAATGGCAGCATACAATATCTGTTGGTGACCAATACAAGTGGCATGTCTAAGGCAACAATGGATGAAATAAACACATAATAATTTAGATAGTCACCCTGTACATCAGACACATAGCTTCTTTTCCCTGCACTGATGACAAGGATGACAGGGATGTGGCACAGGTATCATCATTTGCACACGGTATTGTATGGGGGTGCAGAAGGCCTAGGCTGACCCAATAGGTTGGCAAGTGTGTGTGTGAGTCAGGAAGGCAAGCAGGCAAGATGGACTATAGAAATGTGCCATGTGTGTCTGTAGGTGACCTGATTGTGACAGTGGTGTATGAGTCTCTGAGCAAACATAGTCAAACTCAGTGCTAGCCCTACATGTCAGTATATTGGACAGATTTGATTCATGCATGGCAGAGCTGACAGTTCACTGTCTCCACCACCGAACACAGAAAATGGCTCTGGTCATGCACTGACACCTCCATGCCCAAGGTCAGGAGCAGGGCTACTACCTGACAGTGACTGCTGTATGCTAGGACTGTGCCCTCCACAAGAATGTCCAGGACCACAAACCCATGGCCTGCCATGTCTTGGTGTGCACAGCACACTCCACTCTGGATTACTGGATGTACTGCCACTATGGGAGCATGATTTTCCCTTGCCAAATGGACTCTCCAGCAGATGTAGGCGCTGACTTATGTCCATGAATCTGACTCTCAACTCCAACCAGATGTTCCATCACAGACAATGTGCATTCCAAGACAGATATTCTGCAATCTGCCTCAGACCAATGTCTTTCCACTACATCCGTCAAGTGATCCAGGGTATCAGCAATGCAGTGGAGGCTGTCCCAGATGTCAGACTGTGCTGCATCCATAACCCTGAGCATTCATCTGGAGTTCCTTTCAGAATGTACCTGTGCCTCCATGGTGGCCTTAAACATACAACGAGTGACAAGTAATGAGACACTTGTAACAGGTGGTGAAGAACAGCAAGCCTTCTATGAGCACCCCTGTCAATCCACCTGTGTGGAACCTCACCATCTCTTTGGCTATAGCCAGTACTGATACTCACTGCAGCCATAGTAGCCATACTTTCCTGTTCAATGTCCCCACCCTCTGACTATCCAATATATGTGGCCTCAGGGGATTGGGTATGCATAGAGATACTGACTATGTATGGTGATAATGAGGGCAGAAGAGGGATGTCAACCTCTGTGACAGATTCATCCCCTGCAACCCCCACCTGTGCCTTACTTTGGCCACCATCATTATCAGAGTCTGAAAAGACACTGACATCAGTTTGTGCAGAGGCGCTGGAAGCTGTAGAAGACTTGGGGGGCAGAGGGTGAGGGGGTGCTTAGTGACCTAAAAAGGGCAATTTTTTTAAAACTATTTACTACCACAACATAGGTTCACTTGGAGGACATTTTAACCTTAGCCAATTTCCCTTTTGGTGCTTGAATTAACATTTCCTGATTGGTCTTACCTCTCTCATGATTGATAATTGTATATTAGCCCTAGTGAGAATAAATGTGATCATATTATAGATAATTTAAGGAAACCCAAGAAAGGGATGCAACATTTATGAACTGCTTCTATCCATTAGTGGCATGAGGGACAAGTCTGGAGTACATTTTCTATTACCTATCCTTTGATCCAAGTTGCATTTGAATATGGACAGGGATGTGCTTTGTTTTACTTGAATGGATAGTCTGTTCTATAACAGTGGTAGCCTCTGTGATATATATCCATATCTCCACAACATTCAGTTTAGATACCTGGACTGAGTATTTCTGATGCCATTTGACTTGTTGATGTTCAGTAGGTCCATCTGTATTAGGTCGGAGAATGCCTTGTGTGCCAGACTTGTCATCTCTACGCACTCTGTAGGATACTGAGTATAGTGATAAATCTTTGAGGTGGTCCATGCAAGATCTATTGTATAGGACTTTTATCCTTTTTTTGTAAGGTATCTCTCTGGGTATTCCAGTTTTTGCATGGGTCTGGACAGATACATGCCATAGTGGGAATTATACAAAATGTTTGACCTAATGAGGGTTTTGTAAAGGGGGGCAAATAACATTTCTAGATCTAGTCACAATCAATTTGTTTATAAGCGGTGCAATATATAAAGACTTTCTTATGACTCTGGGCACATGTTGGTCAAAAGTTAGATCACTGTACACACATGTTCCCAAATGCCAAACAACAGGGTCAGTTCTCTGGGGGCATTGTCAGTTTAGCAGTTCCCTGGAGTAGATGACTTCTCAAAGGATACGATAAAATATTTCTTGGAGTTTAGTTTCAATTCATGATTCTGGCACCAGTTATTGTTTGGGACCAAACTTTCTGCATACTGGTTAAGTCATTTTGGGATTTAATAACTGCTCCTAGCTTGCAGTCATCTCAAACTTAGTTGGCCAAAGCCCTTTGGTATTTCCTTTTACTTTTGAGATGTATATGCCAAACAGAAAAAATCTCAGCACCGTACCCTGGGGGACTCCATTGGTGACTGGTTTCTTCCCCTATTTTGATCTTCTGTATCCTGTGAGCAAATATATATGTATGCATTCTTTGATTCACCTTCCTGATTGTATTAACCTGATTGCATTACATTATATTCTTTCTATAATGCAGCACCACTTGTTAGAATGTGTTTTAAATTTATAGTTTGTAACACTCTTCTAGTAAGCAACAAAACAAAATGTATGAAGCAATAATGACAAAACTACCCATTTCAGAAAATTTCAACTATAAAAGGCCACTCAAACTTCTGTCATTACAATCCACCAATATCAGTAAATATGCAAAATATCTGCAGAAGTAAATCATCTAAATAATTCCACATTAAAGGGATCTGTAACTAATGAAGAGGTTGCTGCTAGCAAACATTTTTATATTTCATTGCTTCATCTACAAATAAAGTGCCTGTTGCCCTTGAAGAATAAATTGCCTATGCTACATTAAAACAAATGAAAAGCTAATAATTTTGCAATGAGGAATGGATGGCAAACTGATAACAGAAACATAGTTACTAGGTAACTCCTCCAAAGGAGGAAATTCATAAGAATACAGCATCCACTCCTTTTAAAGTACAACACAGTATAGTATCAGCAATCCATCTGTATACTGTGGGAGTAGAACCCACAGCCTTCTGCATCAAACAGAAGGATATTACCTGTTGTGTTATTAACACTAAACCTCTGAAGCTCTCTGCTCCTTATAAAATCCACTTGACACTCAAATAAATCTCTCAACTTTGCAGCACAAGAAATCTGGAAAAAGCCAACATTTATTTTCTGGGGGAAGGGGGACAAAGGCCCAAAACCAGGGGCACATTCTAAATATTGCGTTTATAATCATAGAAAGCTGCTAAAATAAAGTGTTTTGTGTTACCATGTGTTTCCTGAAAGATAGGAAGACTGAAACTTAAAGGGATATCATTATTTAGTGAATTCATTTCTTACTGATTTACCAGAAAACCACAAATTTTAAGAGGAACAGACCAAAAGTATGAGCCAAATATTCTGTGAAAATCTGGACAGTTGAGAACTGTGGACTCAACTCCCTGAATCACAAGTGGTGGTATGGGTGGAGAATTCAGGCTCTTGTTTGAGACTGAGTAACACTAACCACCAGGTATACCTAGCTGCATTATTTTACACACACACACACACACACACACACACACACACACACACACACACACACACACACACACACACACACACACACACAAACACACACAGGGAAGCAGCAAAACTCCTACAAATAAAATAACAAAACTCTCCTTACTGGCATGACTCTGTCTCTGGCAGCACCAACAGAAAAGCGGCAGCATAACTCCTATAACAGAGCAATAAGAGAACAAGAACAGCTAGTTTAGTTAGTTTAACTTCTGTACACGAGTTCACGTTAGAGTGAAAACTCTACTTCATTAATTTTTCACAACAGTTCTTGCAACTGTAAAAGTGGGGGGCTCCCCCTCCCCCTGGCTCTATGTTTGTGGCACCCATGAGGTTGTGAAGGGGACAGAGACCAAACCCCCTGGTCACCTATGATAAAAAGGGAAATGCAGTACATACATGCACTGCTATGCTCTGCAGTACTATGTTGCAATATATGTTAAATTGTATACAATGCTGTCAGTATTACAGACTTGTTTAACCCCCAACCTCATATACTACGACATGAGGACATCATTTTCTAACAAACATTTGTAGTTACTTGTAAATAAAATGCTCCTTTAATCAAGAATCTCATGAGCAGCAATGATGTACACTGTTGCCATTTGGCAAAACTTTGCACAATTGACACATATGTCCATCTGAAATGTCTTGAAAATACTGTCAAAGCTATCAGTGTGGTCACACCTGCAAGGCATAGGTATAACTCTAAACTGTATTCAGCTGGAACCTATCTGTGCAGTTGGCAGTTTTGCAGACAGTATGTCAATTCAGCCGGCAGGACTGGGATGACACTTTGATCATTACATTGCACTAAATCTACATCTCTAACAAAACAGTATTGTCCCTACCAGGAGCAGGATCATGGCTACATTTGATTCCTAACAGTCCTGTGATAAAATTTGAGGGAAATTTAATGTACACAGCACCATGTGTTGCACTATAACAGGCTAAGATGTGCAAATATCTGCCATTTCCATTAGCTCGCTATTGGTATGTTGGTCACAATCTGAGCATGAGATTCAAACTGCAACTAATCTCCTTCCCCCCAAAAAAATATCTGGCACCCACATAAAACTATGTACACCCTGACACATTGAATGCTACAGTATTCCACTGCTTATCCAACTAAGCATATCTGGATGCTCCTCTTGTGTGGAAATAGTGGTGCCCACATCCACAACATACCATGTGATGGATGCCTGGTAGCTGTCCTGTGTTGCTAGATTTGCCAGGAATTCCTCAGTGGCTGACAATGTTTCTTCCACTGCAGGTCCTCCACTAATGTCACTGCAATGCTTGACAATGTTTGCTGAACTTCTGAATGTGGCATTGATCATAGCAGTGGCACAATGTCACACCTGCTCATATGTCCTGCTCTTGTGACCAACAGCATTTAAATCATGAACCAGGACAGCCCACAATGCCCTCACTTCCCTTTTTGACCTCCCCCTAGACAGCAGGAGATGATTTTGATGCAAGACCTCCAGGATGATGTTATTTTCAGTGTCTGTAAAAGGACCCGGTATCAGGGATACATATTTCCTTAAAAACAACAAAATAGGAACAAAGGTCAGGATCACATATATGGCAGTACAGTAAGTAGAGATACAGCAATAATAGATTACTACCAGTATTCACTACTTAATTACACATCTCGTATTCAACACTATGCAACTATAGTAAGGGTGTGGATGCAACTAGGTTAGTACCAATAGGCAGCTATTCCTGTTTGTGTCATGACAGATTCTGATGAATGATCACACATGCAACACAGGAGTCCACTAACGTGTGGCCCCTAGGTGTAAACACCCCTTCTAATACATAAAAAGCAACAGTGCCAAGCAAATAGCAGTGTAGTATTACAACCACTATCAAGGGAAATTTCCAGAAGACCAATGTACCTAATTTACAAAAAGCATTCTACCCTTACTGTAGTTCATCTGTAGGTGTAACACATTTGGAGATCAATGGCTTGTCATCATTGCAGTTCTCATAAAGGTTTAATAATCTAATCCCTATTTCCCCTAAGTATATTGAAACATATGTATCATGTTGGAAACAACTAACGTACCTGATGGAGTACAATACTCCCCAGTTTAAAGGTACAGATATATAAATTTTGTGCCGATGAGTTCACCCTGTGAAGTAACTCTCATACACAATGGCTCAACCAGCTAGTTGTTTGCCTTAACATTGTTCTCATTAGCAAGTGTTTGCCTCTGAACCAATCTGTGTTTATGAAATGAAAACTGCAGTCAACACAGCTGATTTTCAGTATAATCAGCCAATCCCATGCAACCACTGAACAGGATTCAATGTAGATCACAATACTCATATGTTGGATTGGAAATTACTGGGGTAGAGATACTATATCATGGCAGAGAGAATGTCTGTAGCAGCTATTTTTTGCATACAAATGTGTGTGCTACAGGCTGAAGCTGAAGGTGTTGCTACAGGCAAAATGCAAAGGCAGAGAGGGTGAGCACTTTGCAGGACAACAAGCTTTAATGGTATGTGCAGGACCTGTGGCAGCCTTGTTGTATAGGGAGAGCCAGATTGAGGGTACCCATCTGACTGGGAATTAAGGTATGTGTCCAGGTAAGTATGGCAGCCAATGGTAACAGTAATGCAATACAAGGGAAAATGCTTGGTGTGTCCTAGAAAAAGGTAGGTGGTGCATTAACCATGATGTTTCACAGTTGGACAACTGCCAAGTCTCATGTTATGTTATATAGTCTCCTGTTCACCGTGTGCTGGCAACGCTTGCATTTAGCTAGCTCAATCTCCATATATGTATGTTACTTGTGCAGCTGTGAGTGTGTGTGATATCACAAGCAAATCATTGTGGGTTGCAGTCTTATATTACTGGGCCACAATTTCAATATATTCTTCAACATCGTCTGGGAATTCAGGCTAATGCATGACCTGACATTCTCTGCACTTTCCAGTGTTGTACTAGGACTAGTTAAGAGAGGTCCTTTTTATAGGCCTATGACCTCTGTTATTTAGACATAGACATTCCAACTGTACTGCCTTGGGTGGATAAATATGTGAGGAGACAGACATACACATCACAGTTTATAATGTTGATGTCCAAATACATGCCACGTGTACCAAAAAGTAATGCTCTCAATGCATTTTACAGACTGAGCTACAGAGTTACTGCTATATCAGGTGTATTTTTACATGTTGTAGTAGTTATCATTACACAGTTAACTGCTGTGAAATACTGCAGTTACATCTATTATTATATGTATGGCTTTAGAGTACTATATTTGTATACGAGAGTCTCAGTTAAAAAAATATTTTTCATTAATGTTTTAGCAAGTGTATTCTTACATGTTGTACATATAATTGCAGGGCTACCAGCTATTAAATCCCTCACTTATATCTAAGCTAGAGTGCAAATTACAGTACTATTTTTCTATTAATCTCTTAGCTGATTTGTGTGGTGCGGTGCAATGTGCAGCATTACTTCAACATGCTTAATGATGGGATTCTGTTTTGATTAAAGCAGATGTGTTAATTAGCACCATGTGACTTGGTGTGTTGATCCACTCTTCTGCAGGTGTGATGGTCCTAGGTCCAAAATAGGGTGCAGGTGTACTTTTTGAACATGATTAATATTGTTTCAAAAGCATATATTAATGTAGTGCTATTTTGCATATTTAGCTGTGCAGCGTCATACAAAAAATCTTTAAGGAAAAGAAAATGGGGAGATAGGACAGTGATAAAATGGGGTGCAAGCAGGGGAAAACATAGTGAAAGGTAGGTAGGAATGTGCAGGATGGATGTAGAACAGAATCATAGCTATCCATTTCCTTGAACAGCATCAATTGTGCACTTTTACAGATTTTTTTTAAGCTGAATTTGGAGTGTCACCCCTATAGAGGGGTGATGACAACATAAGTGTGTTATCAAGCCAATTGGACAAAACTGTGTCCAGTGGACACGTGTGCAAAATGGAGAGCTATGTATGGGAAGAAATGTTTATGGACAGGTGCCCATTTTATTTTTTTAAGGTGAGAGTGGAATGTTGGGGAAGGGACATAGGTACATGAGGTGGAGGTAAGTTGGGTAGGTGAGGAAGCTTTTGCAGACAGATAAGACAGACAACACAGCAGACAGGATTGGTGTGTGACATACGATGGGGAGAAAACCTTGGATAGAGAGGGTGTTGTGGGATCCCAGTCCCATGAGCATCACACATAGTAGCAGTGTGGCAGTGCGACTCAAGACCGTACCCATGGGACTGTCAGCACTGCTCCTTCACTGCCCCTGTGGTGGCAGTGGTGGATGGTGATGTCTGGGGCAAGGCAGCCCCACCAGGATGCACAGAATGCTTTCCATCCAGTGTAGGCATGCACTGACAGTTCAGTGCAGCAACCCATGCACCATACCTGGCAGTTCCTCACAGATGACAAAATCACCCTTCCACCTTCGCTCCCAGAGGGGGGGCCAAGCCATAGCCTGTTGGGTATAACTACCCACCACCACAGTTAGTGCAGGGGCAGTAGAGTGAGCACCACCAGGCTGCAGCCCAGATGTGCTGGGCCCTGGTGTCACAGCCAGGGGTGCCATGGTAGGTGGATCGCCAGGAACTGGCCTACCTTATCATACTATATTAAATTAATTATAAATATAAGGTAACAAAAGAAATAACCAAACAAATGTTAGTATTAACAAAATGGCAGATAATATTGATTAATCAAATGACATATGAATGGATATTATGAGGAACACAACAATAAATAACAATAAGGAAGACATAACAGCAAATCAGTATGAAATAATAGATAAGGCCGACATAAAAGTTAGTTGCAAATAATATACTAATATCAAATCATAATAATAAATAAAATTAATAAATTAAAGAATATAAGGGGTGGGGAGAGAGAGAGAGAAACATGCCATTTGTAGCTTTGCAGGTAATATTAATACACAGACTACTTATACATACTTCTACAGATGTGCAATTTCAGTTGTGAGTACAGTGACTGCAATTGTTGTATAGATGATGTTGCATGTACATACCTCTCAACCTGTTAGAATAGGACAGTATAGGCCAAGCACTAACAAATGGTGATACACAGGCACAGCTACAGGGAACTGTTTTACATAATGTGCTCATACATTGCTACCAAGATGTTCTGTAAATGGATTTGCCAATAAATTGCATTCCAAGTAATGTCACTTATCTGATAATCAAGGCCAGTCATATGGGGTACTAGCCATTACTTTCTTCAAAAGCGTGACAGTTGAGAGGTATGTTTGTTTAAACTAAATACACTAGACAGCTGGTTATTTGTCAGCTGGCTGCCATAGGATAAGAATCCACAAGCAATGACTGCAGGAATTATGTGCACTTTATTTCAATATCATGAATTCTCAAATCGCTATTCTTCTTTATGACTTTTATTGCAGCATTTTGTTTGAAATCCTACATTTACACACATGCATAGCTGTGTGCGGTAACACATTGTAAACCAAATGCAGTGAACACATGAATAATAAGCACTGTAGTTGAATACAGTAGTCATCAAAGTGCCATCTCCTTTTACACTCTAATGATTAATGTCACATGAAATCTGTCAGTTACACACGTGTGTGACTGCATAGGTTATCTGTTGACCTAACCATATATGCTGCTTAGTTACTGATTGTTATGTACAGCATATTTTGGGGAAATTATCTGAACTGGGGCTTGACACTTAATCTGGGTCCTGTAATACATGCATATCTGAAACCTGATGATGCATTATTTTGTAATTAATATATAACAGTTGAGTGCTGTTTAAATGGAACACAGATGCAGTGAAAACAGGAATAATGAGATCATTTTTGAAAACATTGGTTAACAAAGCACAATCCTGTGTCAAACTTTATTGATAATGTTCCTTTAAATCTGAAATTTAGATACCTGGATACCAGTCCAGGACTTCAGTTACCTTATCCATATACTGTGTTCATTGCCTGGGTGGAATATACAGCATTATGTCAGATAGAATGAGCAGAACACAGGCTTGAACCTTACTCTGGTTATTGCACTACATGCATTTCTGACATCTGTGGCTACATTCTTTATTCTTTAACATTTAGCAGTTGCCTGGTGTCAGATTAAATACATGCACTGATTACAGGAATAATAAACATTTATTTGAAAAGATTACTTAGAAAAACACACTCCTGAGTTAGACTGTATTGAAAATCCCTAAAATCTGCCATTTAGACACATGGATAGTAGGCCAGGACTTAGTAACCTTACCATATACCATGTTCATTGCCTGGGTGGAATATACAGCACTATTTCAGACAAGATGAGCAGAACACAGGCATAATCCTTACTCTGGGTAATGCACTACACTTATTTCAGACCATTTTTGATGCATTCTTTATTCATTTACATTTCACAGTTGACTGGTGTGAGATTAAAACACACATGCAATTAATACAGAAATAGTGAACATTTTTTTATTTTAAAACATTACATATAAAAGCACCATCACCCTTTACATTTTACTGATTAATGTTGCTCCACATCTGGCACCTAGACAACAGATAGCTAACCCATATAATACCCTGTCCATTAATTGAGTGCATCCTACAGCATATTTCAGACAATGAGCAGACCAGAACAGTGGCTCTTAATACTGTTAGACCACAACATTAACTGATGTTTAGAAGCTATACTACACAGTACTGCATGTTTACCTGATTTAACTTGCTTTACCATTTCAGGTAGGCAGTGACCCATTATTAAACATGTTACATGTCCCAAGTATGTCATACCTGACTGTTAAGACTACAAACTCTGTAACTAATTTATTATAAGATTACATTATGCATTACATTATTACTTGATGTTTCCCTACTTACCACAATCTCGCCTCATCCTCACCAGGCACCCTGCATGAGACTGGACATTGCAAGCCTTCTCGTCTGCAGCTGTTGAAAGAGAAGCAAACCATTATGCATATCAGTTTTGCACAGGTTCAGCAAACATACTTGCATATCTGTGAGGTTTGCCCAGTTGTAGCCTCTTGGACCCAGGTGTCCAAGGTTCCCCTCTTCCTCCACTTCAGGTCATTGTAGTGGTGATGACACTGCTCACCAGTGTGGGGGATACCAGTAGCACTGATAAGTTCCCTAGCCAACTGATCCCAGGTCTGAGACTTACACTTTGAGCCCTGCTAATCACCCTACAGCAGCCAGGGTTCATAGTTTTTACCAGGAGCCCAACAAACACTTTGGAATCCTGCACACCCCACCTCTGCACCCGAAAGGACTCTCCCTCTCTAATACCACCAGGCATATCGAGAGCCAAGTGAAGACTCCAATGAGTGATGTGACATTCCCACCTACTGGTCTTCATATAGGGTGCAGACAAAACAAAATACAATTGACTACATCCAGTTTCCATTTTCAGATATAAAGCAGATGTAAGGTGTATATGTATAAGTGTAGCTTGGCATTGCTAAGCACTGCACAGCACAGCACAAACAGCGAGACACACACAAAAAAAAATAGAAAATTACAACTGATTACATCTTATAGATTGGTAGGTTCATAGGTAGGTACTAGGCTATTGGCCCTAGGGCATATATAAGCCTAGCCAAAAAATACCCTGGCTTTTGTCACCCAAGAAAATTATTTTCCTGTGCCCCTGTCAAGCAGAGCCACAGAAGTGATCCCCAGGGTGAATTTCCTATCTCCCATCCAATCATCAAGATTTTTCTTGAAGACTACTAATGAGGACCATTGTTTGATATAGATAGGTAGTTTGTTCCAGAGTATAGGAAGTCTCTGGGATAGGAATCTATCCTGCCAGCATGTTCTGTTTATTGTGGTGACAAGGTTTAGGTCCCTAGAGCATGAAGCTCAGAGGGATTGGGATTTCTTTAAGCGGGGCATGTCCAACAGCTCTGGGTTTGACATAGATTTGTATGTTAGGGAGAGATCGCCTCTGACTAGGCAATATGTGATACAGTAATGCTGGAGTTTTTTCGGATGGTCTGTGTAGGGCATCTGTTTGAGGCCAGTAATCCCCTTTGTGAGGTATTTTTGTGGCCTTTCAAGTTGTTGTAGATGTCTTGTGAGGTACATACCAAAAGGAGTGTTGTACTCTATAATGGGTCTAATGAGTGATGAGTAGAGGGGAATGGTGATCTCTTTTTTCCTGGATGAGAAACATTTTGTAATGAGGTGTGCCACGTAGAAGGATTTCTTGACTACTGTGGTGATGTGATTATCAAAGGAGACACTACTGTCCACCTGTTTCCCAAGGTCTATTGTTAGTCACACTTTCAGTGTTAAGTAGACTACCATCTATGTGGTAGTCCGTGGGTACAGAGTTTTTACCAAAAGGGATGACAGTGCACATTTGGAATTGAGCTTGAGACCATGGCTTTGACACCAGGCATCTGTCTCAGTGTGGCCCTTTTGTAGGATGTCCACATCATTAGGAGTTTTGATTATGGCTCCTACTTTGCAGTTATCTGCGAACGTTGTTAACCAAAGACCTTCTGTGTTAGCCTGTACTTCAGAGAAGTAGATATCAAACAGGAATGGACCTTGGACTGAACCCTGTGGTACTCCATGTGTCACTGGTCTGAAGTTGGATTTAGCGTCTGCTACTTTCACAGTGTAGGCTCTGTCAGTGAACCAGGAAGCAACCCATCTTGTGACATAGGGATTTATACCTAGTTTAGTGAGTTTATCTATAATTCCAGAGTAGGGGGATGATGTTGAAAGCCTTGGCAAGATCTAGATGAGCTGTGTGACCCACCTTACCCTCATCGACAGCTTTGGTGACCACTTCAAATAAGTCTATCAGGATTAGGAGACATGATCTGCCTTTTACAAACCTGAACTGGCTAGGGTCCAGAGTTTGAGGATTAAAAATGTCATTGCTTATAAGTTCCATGATGATATGTTCCATAGCCTTGCAGACCAGGCTCATGAGGCTAATGTAGCAGTAGTTCCTGGAGTCTATGGTGGCTCCACCTTTGTGGAGAGGGATAACCGTTGCTGTGTGCCATTCAATGGGCACAAAGCCTGAGGTGAAGCTATGGTTGAACATGGTATTTAGGTGGGGTGCCAGTTCATTCTGTAGTTCATGTAGAACACAGCCTGGTATGTTGTCAGGTCCCATGGATGCTGTGTTCTTGGCTTTGGAGAGTGTGTTTTTTACCTGTGCAGCTGTGATTACAGGAACTTTGCATTCTTCCGGTATAGAGATGGGCCCTTTAGGGGATGAGAGAGGGGTAAAGTTAGCACTGAACCTATCTGGGATGATGTTGGCAATATCATTTGGTTCTGTATATTTAGTGCCATTGTGCTGTAACTCAGGACAGATCTGAGTGTTGCCATTGAGATTCTTGACATAGCTATAGAATGCTTTGTGGTTGTCTTGAGAATCAGTGGTGATTTTGTTTTTGTAACTAACATTGAAGGATTTTATGAGGGATCTCAGCTTCTTACTGAGGCTGACCACGTAGTTCCTCCAATCATGGGATTTTACTCTTTTTTGCAACAGTTTCTTTCTTCTTTTGTAGAGTTTGTTTATGGCTGGGGATCACCAGAGTGGCTTCCTTTTTTGGAGGATAGCATCTTGGTTCTGTTAAGGATTGCATGATCCATGCACTTGTGTAAGTGCTTATAAAGTGCAACTGTATAGGATTCAGCAGTCGTACCTCTATTGTCCGTGAGCATGGGTTTCATGAAATTTGCCACTTCTGTCTTAAGAAGAGTGAAGTTGGCTTTGGAAAAATTTGTTACAGTGGTTTCCCTAATGGGGGGTGGGGGTGGTATGTGGATGTCTAGGGTGATTTGATTGTGGTCAGATCTGACCAATGAGGAGTTGACCTCTGGTGTGGAAAACTGGTTGCCCATGTTGGTAATGACCAGGTCTAGGATATTGCTGCCCCTGGTGGGGGTGTGGATAACTTGATCCAAGGCATTGGAATTTATGAATTCCAGAAAACATTGAGCATAAGAGATGGTACATGAGTAGTTTTCCCAGCTAATGATGGGGTAGTTGAAATCGCCCATTATTAGAGTGTTAGGTTGTACCCTAATATTTTCCAGTGTATCAAGAAATGAGGAGTGGGAATCCTGGGGCATGGTGGGAGATCTGTAGCAAGCTACAATTTGGATTGTGGTCTTGCCCAGAGTTAGTTGCACTTGGATAATCTTGGATGCATTATGCTGAGCAACTAGCCTGGAGGTGTGGCTATCCTTAATGAATATGGACACACCTCCACCTTTAATGCTTCGGTCCAGGTTAGGTGGCCAAAAGGTGTGGTATGCATTATAGCCTGGTAATGCAGGGGTGCTCTCTGGAGCCCTGAACCAGGTCTCTGTCATTGCACAGATGTCGATGTTCTCCATTTTAAGGAGTGCCTCGTGTGAGTGCATTTTGAGGTTTAGACTTCTAGCATTAAGTAGCATTGCCCTCAGATTTTGCTTGCTTGTACCTGTTACAGTCTTGAATTGGCCATTTGAATCTTGCCTAAAAAAGGCACTATAGGCGTGGCAAGAGCCTTAGCCAGTATCCGAAATCCCAAGTGTGACAGGTGCAGGCCATCTCTGGCAAAGCATCGTAGTTTGCTGATCATGTCATCCCAAGCAGACAGATACTGGATCCCCTCAGAATGACTCCAGAAGCTTAGCCAATTGTTGAAGTCAATAATTTTGCCCTTGTACTGTGGTATCATTCTGGGTGATGGCAGGATGCTACTCTGGTTTTTATTTTTAAATATAGAGCAGATGTCAGGCATATATGTATAAACACAGCTCAGCATTGCTAACCACTGCACTGTGCTGCACCACACAAACAACACATAAAAATAAAAATAAGATACTACTGTCCTGTGTTTACTACCTGTCAAGCATTTTCTGGACAGTCCATAGATAGCCTCTACACTGCTGCTTGCATGGATTCAATATCCATGTTACTGTCATCTGCATCGGCAGAGTGCCAGTGGCAGCTGGTGGCTTCAAATCAAAGGGGGGCTGCAGGAGACAGCTGAATGGGTTGGGCCAATGGGGAGGGGGTGTGGCCAAGTAGAAAAAGGTGGGACTATGCTAAAAACCACAAAAAACAGGACTTTAATTAAATATGCTGCCCTGGGTGCCAAATTGTCATTGTGAGAGTCCAATCAAGATAAAATGAAGTGTAGAAGAAAAAATATTTCAATGCATTGACTACTTAATATCTAGATGGAAACAAAAAGGTTGTGAGGCATGAAAAAAGAAATTACTTTTTAAATACATTACTGAAATCCCAGTCAAAGTGATGAATAAAAAAACAAGCAGCATTCAACTCAAATCACTTCTCCTAGCACTACAGTTATAATTATAACATATATTCAGCTTTATAAAAGTACCAATTAACATGCTGAAAGTAGCAATCTATGTGATACCCCCACTTGTAAACATGTTTCTTAGCCAAAAAAGACCTGCCACCTGACAACTATCTACTTGTTTCATGTGGAAAACATGATCAAAGTAAAAAATGAACAGCAAACAAGAAACAAGCTCAAGATAAATTGCTTAAAGGATTATTGCACAGGCTATGGACCACACATGATAGATAGGCATTCTGTTTAGTTTACGGGTAAAGCCTGGAAAGATGACTGCAAGTCTCCAACAAATGTAATGAGCTTCTGAAAATACTGTAATCCTGCCCTTTATTACAAATACCGTCATATGCATTTCAATACCTAAGGCTTATACGCAATCTAGTTATGTATCTCTGCATAGCAACAAGAAAAAGGCTTTCAATATCGGTAATTCTTTAACAGTATGCTTATTAAAGCTTACTTGCATTTTACAATCTCAGACAAGCTTATCTGCTGGTCATTATAGCATTGCTACTTAAACACAGAGCAACAGTCTCTGCGACAACATGCATTTTTTTGACTAAGAAGCATATATCTACAGTCTAAAAATATGACAGAAAACCAGAACATTCTCCCTCCTTAATTTCCATTTTCCCTCCTTAATCATCCCCTACTTTTCATAACTTAATCTAATGCCCTTAACTCACTGTTATCACTAGCTTTCTCTAATCTTCCTTAAATACTCTTTCTACTGTCTTCTAAAATCTATTAAGCAAATCTCCTCAGAGAAACATTCTATTGCAATTGTCTTGCCTTCGTGCAACTACATTATGATAAAACTGTTTTTTTTAACCACTTACCCCAAAAACTATATTCATCTTAATGAGATATTTGTTTTTATACTTCTTGTAAATAGTATAACATTGTATTACTACTTAATGCCTTGTAATAATCCTGTAAAATTGTTGTTTAATGCTAATTTATAATGAAAATTGTATAATATGTTGTAGCTTTTTCCTTGGGCTCTTCAACTCAGTTGGACAATCCCGGTCAACAAATGTAAAATAAAAAAAAAAAAAATGTAAAATAAATTCTGCAAAACCAAGGACAGATGTAAAGCCACTGTAGTACTTGTGTCTACCTTGGATGGGAGGATACTCTGCACAATTACACTGCATAACTGCTCCTTACCTTACTTGGACACATCCAGAGTCACTATGTAGGGGAGTGGGTTGCAACAAGTATGTCATAATATGAAATGTCTCTGGCTGATGGTGATGGCCCTGACACATTTGTCATACCTCTCAACCTCAGAGCAAGAAATCTGGACAAAGCCATAAATAGAACAGGGACAAAGGCCCAAAAATAAGGACAATTTTTAAATATTGCTCTTATAAACTTGGAAAGATAATAGAACAGTAGGGCATGCATTAGTATGAATTTTCTGGAGGGTATAAACTCTGAAACTCAAATTATTTTCTAACTTCAATCTTTAATGATTTACCGCTAATTTGCCAGAAAAACACAATTTTATGGAAAATGGACCAAAAATGTGATGCAAAAATATAAAATACCCACACAATACAGCTGGGAACCCTTCAAAGAAGGGACACTTTTTAATAGTAGTACTGTTAACTTGAGCAGCTGACATAATAAGAGAATCTACATGTATTTTTGAAATTAAAAGTAATCTATAACTCTGATCATTACAATTATTTATTAATTGTAAACCCTCCACATTTTCTTCCAAATTTGTCATTTTACAGAGGGATTATTAGAGGGAGAACAACATTTTGAGCCAAAATCGGGGACAGTAGAGACGTTTGGATATACCTAATTCTATAAAGTGATTTAGTTGTTCATACCTCTCAACCTCTTAACACATGAAATCTGGACAAGGCCAAATATATTGGGGGAACATAGAAACAGTACTAAAAATTGCTCTTGTATAAACTTAAGACAGCTGACAGAATAACAGGTCTTGCTTGAGCATGCATTTTTCTGAAGGGTATTTAGTCTGAAACTCAATGTTTGTCATTATTTAGTGACTTCATTCCTAAATGATTTGTCAGAAAACCACAAATGTTATGAGGAACAAACCAAAAATAAAAAGCAAAAATATATTAATTCTGCAAAAATCTGTACAGTTGAGAGGAACAGTTCAGCCGGGGCTGAGTTTGCTGCCCTTCCCCCCTCACAAAATCATGGTTGAATGGGGCTCCCCCCTGTAGCTATTCCATGTCCCATTACATGGCTATTTCACCCCATTTACCATAGACACTGTAATGTGCATACTGCTTTACTTCTACAATGATTTGGATTTCATTTAAAAGTCTCATTTTACATTTTACAGAACAGACACTAATAGGCATCTGCTAAATAATGCAATGCAGTTTCACAATGAAAATAGACTTAGAATTAAAACTTCTCTGCCCTTGAAACTCATATTCATTGAAACAACATCAAAACCCACATTCAAAGAAAATGCATCTGAACAGTGGCAGATAAAGATTAACTTGGGCTGTTTTCAAATCATAGGCCCCTTGCACAGGAGACAGACATGTGTTCTTTGATACACCTTCCTGATTGTATTAAATTATATTCCTTATATATAATACAGTACAGTTGTTTCAGGGCATTTTAAATGTATGGTTTTGAACATTTTCCAGTCAACAATGAAACAAAATGCATACACCAATAATGATAAAACTGCCCAGTTCAGAACATTTCCATCATACAAGTCAACTCAAACTTATACAATCCACCAGTATCAGTAAATATGCACAATCTCTGCAGAAGTAAAAGTCATCAAAATAATTCCACATTTAGGAGATCTGTAACTAATGAAGAGGTTGCTGGTAGCACACAACTTTATATTTCATTGTTTCATCTACAAATGAAGTGTCTGTTGCTCCTGAGGAATACATTGCCTATGCTACATTAAAAAAAATGATAAGCTAGTATTATTGCAATAGGGAATTGATGGTAAACTGATAATAGGTTCATTGTTACTAGGTCTCTCCACCAAAGAGGACATTCTCAGGATTGCAGCAACCACCCCCTTTAAAAGTACAACACAATACAGTATCAGTAATGCATCTATATACTGTGGAAGTAGAACCCATAGTCTTCTGCATCAAACTCAAGTATACTATCTGTTGTGCTATTAACAACACAAGCAGCCACAGCACAAGCAGCACTAAACTTCTCTTCAAGCTCTCAGCTTTTTGTAAAATGCAATCGACACTCAAGTGTATTTCCCAACTTTGAAGCACAAGAAATCTGGAAAAGCCAACATTTATTGGGGGGGGGGACAAAAGCCCAAAAACTAGGAACACATTTTAAACATTGCTTGCCACCCTACATTTGACTGTCAGGACTTGAACCCAGGACCCTGTATACTACAATCAGAACAACATACCACTATGCCAAGTCAGCTGTTTCTTTAAAGACAGGTAGACTGAAACTTAAATGGCTTTCATTTAGTGAATTCAGTTCTCAGAGCACTCAATTTCTTAGCACAACACACCTAGACAAAGCCTATAATGGGAGAATACAGCCACCAAACATATTCAGTGAATTCAGTTCTCACCATAGCTCTGAACCTGTTAGCACAAAATACATGGATAAAGCCAATAATGGGGGAATATAGACCCAACAATAGAGACAAATTTAAAATACTGATCTTATAAACAGGAAAGTATTAGAGTAAAAGGCTTTGTGTTACCATGTACTTTCTGAAGAATATGAAGTCTGAAATTCAAATGTCTGTCATTATTTAGTGAATACAAAATCCAGAAAAAACACAGATTTTATGAGGAACAGAACAAAAATGAGGCAAACATTTCACAAGTGGTGGTGGGTAGGGAATTCAAGCTCTTGCTACCTACTCCCAAGGTGCAGTGTTTGAGTCTAGCCACTAGATATATTTCCTGACTTCTTTCTAGCTACTGGGGCATTTCACACACACACACACACACACACACACACACACACACTTCCATTAGTATAAACAAGAAGTACCTGCAGAGTTTCAGTCCAAAGCAGCTTTGTTAATGCTAGCCAAAAGCTCCAGTTTCAAATCTTTACTGTTGCAGGCTGTCTTCAGAGTCCAGATGGGAAATGCAGCAAGTTTCAAGGACTCATGCTTGTTTTTATTTAATTTTTCTTTTGTTTTTTTTTTTTTTTTATTATTTGTTATTCATTTCTTTTCTTTTATACAGCTGGGTGGGGGGTGCTGCAGTCCTGCAACCCGATAGCATGAGCTGCCCCTGCAGAGTGTCATAATTAATATGTATGGTGTGCTGTCGGTGAGTGCATTGGCAGAGTGCCATAATTAATATGTATGATGCGCTGTCAGTGAGGAACTGTGGCTATGTACATGGGTACATTCCATGTAGGCTCTACATGGATCCTACACAGATTTTATTGAATCCTGGGATAAATCTTCTACAGTTAGAGATTATGCTCGGGGAAACATATTTTAATAATGTTTGAAGATCTACAATCTGCTGCAGAAACAGCACAAGCTGAATAATTATACAGTTTTGTCAAGCACTTTCAGTTATAAATGATGATGATGATGATGATGGTATAATCAATAATTAAATACTTATATTGATGCATCAGTGTTTGCTGCTAGGGAATGTAATTTAATCACTCCATATATTGATGTCCATCTTTGTTTCTGTTTATGTGTATCACATTATTATTGCCAGGACCTCAGTCAATCGGTCACTCTTGGTAGTCCAAGAATGTTTAAGTTAACTGCACTCTTACTGTGTTTCAGTTGTAAATAATTTATTGTCAATTATACTCAATGTAAACAAAATGCATATGAAAAACAGCATCACATTCATATTATGTCCATATGCAATACAGTAACAAAAACAGAATGACTCAGGTTAGACACAGGGTACAAGTTCATAGTAGAAGTGATTGTTCGTTGTAAGCAGTGATCTCACCCACTGTCTAACCTTGCTCATGAGTGGAGAGGTAACCCTTCTATATACCCTAATCCTAACCCTAACCTTAAACATTAAGTTATGAAAGTTCTTTTCCTTAACAGTACTTCTGTTTAGATAACTATGATCTCCAATTTCTTTTAAGATTATTGTTAAATGATCAGAAAAGAAATTATGGTCTTCCATTTTTTTTTTTCATTTTAGTTTGTTTTTGAAGTCCTGGCACTAATTCACTGTGTATTAATGCTTGTCATTTTGTAAGACTAATGGAAAATCATAGTATAATTGTGTGTGTGTGTGTGTGTGTGTGTGTGTGTGTGTGTGTGTGTGTGTGTGTGTGTGTGTGTGTGCATCCATTTTATTTATGTGCAAGGATTGTCTGACTGGACTATGCAACACCACTTTTCAGGGAAAACCAGGGGAGAGAAGCTCTGTAACTAAGAAAGATGATTTATAAGTACACCATAGTTGAGTTAGCATAATAATTAGGCAAAATATGTGTCAGGTAAAATATTTCACAACTACAGACAGACACACCTACAAAAATAAGCACATCTTACAATGAGTTAAAAATATTACAATACAAATTAGTCAGTAAATGTCAAAAGTACTTTTCAGTGTATGAGTGTTCCAAAGTATCAGCAATGCAATAGGTTCCAAAAGAGTAGTGCTTTGATCATTATAAAAGTAGATTGGAGTAGAGGCATTTGTGGAAGAAGTGATCTTGAAAGTTAGATAAAGAAGGGAAGACTGAGTAATAGTAGAATAGTCACAAGTGATGACAAGAGGACCAGAAGAGAGTGATGGCAAGAAGACCAGAAGCGTATTTAAGCAGAAAGAGTAGATAGGATAGTAGTTATCTGGGGTAGAAAGTGTAGATAGGACAGTAGTTAGCTGGGGTAGAGCACTGACATAAGCTGGCATTTAGGAGATGAGCATGGGCGTTTGGCTTAAAGGTGAACTTATCCATTTCTGTATGTGGTCTGGTTATGGTGTTTCATATCTTAAAGATACAATTGGAGTACACAGCATCCCCTGATTAACTTCAGGGCTTTAGATTGTTGAACCCAGAATTTATATTTTATCTTCAGAGATGGGTCATGGGAAGTCCTTTCAGGTTATTTGCAGGGAAGACTATCACCAGGGTGGTGGAATGAGCAGTTTTAGCTGATGGAATTTAAGGTAGTTAGGGAATTCCATCTGGTTTATTTTTGACAGTGAATGTAAGTAATGGGATATGTTAGGCAAATTAGCAGTGAATTTAGCAGTTTTATAAGCATTGTTGAAGCTTTTGTTGGATGTTATTATGCAGATTACTCAGGGTCTGTGTAGTGTATATGCGTGTCTGAAGGAGATAAGCATGTGTAGCACATTTATGACCTAGACCAGAAAGAAATGGCTTTACACTGTATAGATTTCCAAGCCTTTTTTATTTTTATTTATGACATTATGTAAATTTGGTGTTGGAAATCTCCTCAAGTTTAATGTGTTGACAAAAGGCAATATTAAAACTATGTGAGTTTTATGAACTTGTTTTGGAGAGGAAGATATCAATCAATCTATCTATCTATCTATCTATCTATCTATCTATCTATCTATCTATCTATCTATCTAGCTATCTATCGCTAATATGCACATACACATATGCATACAGGTGCATTTTTATTTGTAAATGTATACACATATGCATACAGGTATAAATACAACTGTTAAAGCGAATGCACACTGCAGTAGAATGCAAGGGGTTTGTGAATAAAGGGCTGCTTCAGTAGCTGTGCTGCCATGTGGAGAGGTACTACAAAGTGTAATAGGACACAGAAAGAGCAGCAGCTGGAGATATGGACTTAGGTTGTAGTTCATAATGAAATGGTATGAGAAGCAACTTTAAGGAAGGAGGCTAATTAAAACGAGCTATAATACTGCCACAATCAACATGACCAAATCACAGAGAGAAGAAGCAAGAGATGAGGAAAAAGACTTACTAGGCATTGCTAGACTTGTAGAAAGCAAATGACAAGGTCAATATAAAGTTGATTTGGCCAGTCCTGAGATGGTCTGAAGTCCCAGAAACATTGATAGAATCAGTGCAGACTATGTACAAGGGCCCAATGACACAAATATGAAGAGTATTTGGACTCATAGAGGAACTTCTAATGGGAGTGGATGTGCATCAGGGTTCAGTTCTGAGTTGACTGTTGTTCCTACTGCCAATGGGCTACATTAGCAAACAGGTTGGAGGGGGGATATCAACAAAAGTTGCTGTAGCATATGATGTGACACTACAAGCAGACTCTAAATAGGAACTACAGCAAATAATGGGGCAATGGCATGTAAAATTAAAGGCACATGTAATGAAACTGAATATAGACAAGATGGTTATAACGACAGCAAATGGGAGAAATCAGAAGGAACACAGAACTGAGATAGAAGGGAAACTAGTGGAGCAGGTTAACAGCTTTAAGTCTCTAGGTAGAGTGGAAGAGAAGTGAAGCCTGAATTAGGAGATCTTAGCTAGAGTCAAAGGTGATGCAGGCAACTGGCATAGAGTATCAGGATAACGTATGACAGAGCAATATCAACCAAGCTGAAAGGTAACGTACACACAACAATGGTGCATCCAGTGCTTCTGTGTTGCACTGAAACTTGGTCAATAAAGGCAGAGCAGTTGAGGAATCTTGAGGTAATGGAGATAAAGTGCCATAGATGTGTGGTAGGATGCACAGTATGGGTCCAGTGAAGAAATGAGAACATCACAGATGAAGGCAACCTGGTCCCAATTGCAGAAAAGACCAAGGAGTACAGATTATGGTAGTTCAGTCACATGTGCATTAAAGTAGAAGATGATAAGATGAAAAAGAATTGTGAAAAGCAGGAAGAAAGTAAGAGAAAATGAGGACATCTAGCCAAGAGATGTATGGATTGTATAAGAGAAGACATTTGACAGTCAGGTATGACTGAAGATAATAGGAGTCAGGTAGTGAATAAAGAGAAGTAGTGACAGCTGATGGACCGCCTAAAGCACATATAGAAAAGTGTGAAAAAAGAGGGCTGATGATGTTGCCTCTTCTGATGATTGTGATGATGTCTATGGTGATGACATGGTAAATGGTACAGACAGAAAATGGAGCTCCTCGAGGCAACAGAAGATGTAGACATACAGTATAGGTACATATACATTAATAGAAAATTACAAAACAGTCATAGAAACATTTTTAATTTTAGATTATTTTTTATTCCTTCCAGTATGAACTAACAACTTTCACAAAACATTAAGCAAGCACAAAACAGCAAGGGGGAGAGGCCATATAATGCATACTTTAATTAGTAGTAGGAATTTGGCTAGTCAAGGACACTGGTTATTAGTTTTCAAAAAAATGAAACACCATTTTCATGAGATGAAATCCAGGATTTATTCTTGTAACGTTTAAATGCAAGTTCCAGTCATCATGGTTATTTCATTATAATCTTCTCAGTAAATATATCATGAAAATTAAAATAAATTGTAGGTCCATAACACTCAATAATTCAAGTTGAGAATACTATAAATGATAAACATGACCTGAAATACAGCTTGTGGTGAATTAGTTCTCTGACCTAAAAATGCCAAATTCTCTGAAAATCCCATGTTTTTTCAGTCCTCTGAGAGTCCATTTTGGGATTTACCATTTCTTTCCCCTGAAAATAAAATAAAAACTGTGTCCCTGCTGCAGCTAATATTTCTTTAGCAAATGTCCAATACTGCATTGTGCGTTGCTTATTCTATTATTTCTACAGAGTTTCATTTAGAGATAAATGTAGGGATATTGTGACAGATCACATGTTAACAAGTCAGAGCACTTTAATTTCCTCAAGCAACTTTTTCCTGACTGCAGTTTATTTCTTTTACTCACATGTGTGTGTGTTGGGGGGGGGGGGCGTAGTTATAGATATTTAGTAGAAAAATATTCCTTTTAATGATATGGTAATATACTCATACAAGGCAAAAGTTTGCCAGGTAGAATTTCTAATTTTAGAATGGTGTGAGAGGATGGTGCTTTTAAATAGTAAGGAGAAAGTGGCTGTAATTAATATAATGACATTCCCAAAGACAAGTTAAGTGCTGTTCTGTTCTATTTCCACAACTTACTGAGTATAAGTGTTTTTGTTTTCCTTTTGACTTTTTTAATTTATAATATTTGTCTTTTCCCTCTGTTCCCTTACTCACAATGTCTCGTTAGCTGATAATATGTTTACTCACTGATGGCAGTCACACACATAACAGCTACTGTTGTAATCACTCCAAGAGTGTTGGTGCCATATATTAGCTACAACTACTGTAAGGGCACAATTCAGTCTTATTTATAGCTTCAATTAAAGGAAATGGAAAGTGTTTCAATGCACATCTCATGTAAATATAAAAATGCCAGATACATTAAACCCAATCCATATCACATTTTGGGACCTTCACATATTTGGATGCCATTTAATACATATCAATATCTGTCTGTCTTTGATCTGTACCCTGTCACATATGAAGTCCTTGATGAGTAGAGAATAAAACTGCTCATTATTAGAATGTAAAAGGTCCTTAGTATTCAAAACGTACACGATTGTTGGACAGCCCAACCAGTGTGCCAGTTGTAAATCAAGCATAGACCAACAGAAAAGTCCAACTGATGAAGTACCATTGAACAGTTAGACTTTCTATTTGTATATGCTGGGGGACAGAGCAAAATATGAGAAAAATCAGGTATAATCTGCAAAACTGAAGGAACAGAAACATATCCGCTTTCCTTGTACTTCTGTGCTGTCCCTATTTTTGTTTAAACATGGAAATAAATGGCAATGGAGCTTCTCTTTTCTCTGCTGCTTCTCCTGCACAGTATGTCAGCCTGCCGAACACAAGGAAGTAGAAGATTGAATCACCATTACGCAAAGACATCATTTAAGAGAGGTAAGCAATTTCTTTCTTAAATACAGTCATTGTATAATAGCAATAGTCAAGTTCTGTATGTGGGTATATAAGAATTTACCAATTGTTTGCTTTGTTTAATCACTCGGGCTTTGCACTCATGATCAAAGCAGACCAACTGTAGGTAAATCTTATATACCCCCACCCAGTTGAGGATTATTGCTTAATTCCCTCTTACTATGGAATACTGGATTAGTCAGGTCTGACGTAGCCCCACTGTTAGATGTAGTGCTACAATTAAACCTCAGTGTAAAGCAGAAAAGTAATGTCCATCACTTCATCATGAGTCATGTAAATCACTTTCTATTTCTGTCTGTCTCTCTGCTGTGTGTGTGTGTGTGTGTGTGTGTGTGTGTGTGTGTGTGTGTGCGCGCGCGCACACATTTATGTGGTCATCTGTAGGAAGTTTAAAGTATTACGTGGTGATGAATCTAGCGTTGCTGTTACAGTCATAAGTAAGCTCTGATGTCAAGACAACAGGGATGTAAAGGATATACCAACCATTAAGAAAGGAAGCAGTAGCATCTAACATCATTTTAAAATTTCTTGTCATTTCTGGTTAGGCTGTATTTCCTAATAGTACAGTATAATTTTCTTCCACCTGTGTCAGGCAAAAAATTATCTTTTTAGACTTCACAGCAGTTTCAACTACAACATCACCTATTAATATTACTAAAAAGACAGTAATAGCATTTCAGATTGTATTGGCTGTAATATGACACAGCATCAGTTATGTTTTTGAGATCCGAGTATGGTAAAGGTGAGTGGAATGCAGCTGGAGTGGAAAAGGTCATATCAAACTCTTTTCCCCTCTATTTATAGTAGGAGATGTTCTATGTTTATGCTTCACAAACCATCAAAACTTAGCAATGTGGATACCAAGTAAGAGATGTTTTAGTGAAAATACTCAGAAAAATAAACACTCTTTACATATTGCATGTAATTTATGGGAGTTAAGTGAGTTTAATTTATGTGCAGAATTAGGATTATCTGTATTGAACACTATGGCATATAGTAAGTAGTTATATGTGTATTAATGTCTTATGGTATTAAGTCTATGTAATATCTGCACATTTGGGTCTGGAGATACAGAATTTCATTCCATTTTTGCACTTGTATGATTCTGTATGACAATAAAGTCTAGTCTGACTTTGAGTTACGGTCTGTGCACCTAAATAAATTTGTTCTACCACAAATGTACATTCATTTGGAGGCCAATATTATATTTATACAATTTCTATGGTAAGACATAAATTGACCTTGTGGGACTCGGCAGCTTTTAATTAATTCTAGGAGGCTTATGAAGCAAATTGAAGAAAATGGCTTCTTTTATTTTTCAAGTTGCTTTTTCTTTCCATGTCTACTGATCAAGTCTCCACAATGCACCTAGACCGTTTGTTTTCCATTCCTGGGTATTCAACAATGAGAGCAAGAATGAACTGGGTGGCTGTCATAGAGGCACCCATAGCAGTGATTAGTGCTCTCCTCAGCATTCCAGCACAGAGAGAGTATTTGTGTTATGGTCTTAACCCTGACATATGGTGGTTGACATAAGGAACCATGGGGATGTCATCTGCCATCACTGTTTGTGTGCTTGCAATCAAAAACATCTGTGAGAGCTGCCACTAGCCCAGGATGTCAAGACAAATGTCCTACCAGTTCTAAGGCCCTTGGTGTCATGCAAGTCTCCATTTGAACAGGAATAATTGACCAGCCAGCATCATCTCCTGCTTTTAGGATGTCTGAGACAGTGTGCATTTCCTTGCTCCCCTGACTGGTGTTCTAGTGCTCCAGCATTACCTGAGCATGGGTTGTCTAAGTCATCATCACCACTTTATTCCACTGTGCCACACAATGGGGCAAAATCTAGTGCTTTCTAATGACTGTGAAGAAATTTTGTGGCAGACAACAAAAAGAGGCTTTAGAAGCTGTTAACCTAGGTAAAGGCCTTATTAAAAAACTATATATAAATTAATGTCTTCAGCTGTATATTTATAATTACAAAAAAAAAATAAAAATGTGCTTACCAAGGTGAGATGCTTTCATTCTCATTATTTGACAAACCCATTACAGAGTAGAGATGTAAACAGAAGCGTATACAGGCACAGTCCTAAATTTTGGAAAAGCAGAAATCCTAATCGCATTCCAACAACTTAATAGAGCCAAGAGCATAAGCATCGCTGTGCCATATATTCCACCAGAAGAGAATATTCCAATATTTGAAAACATACTATCCTGGACAGCAGATACAATCACAAATGAAGTTATCCTCCTGGGTGACATGAACGTTGACTGGCTGTCTTTACCCAGAAATTCAGCAATCAATAGCATGAACCTCTTTGGAATCACCCAACTTATTAATAAACCAACAAAATAGGACAAAAAATAACTCCAAATAATCTACCTTGGACTGGACTATGGTTACCAACACATCTATGTTTTACCTCCTCAAGTACCCTCTCTGATTTACTAAGTGTCCACCTGCCAGCTTATACCCACAGGAGTATTACACAACTAACAAAGGAATATAAGCTCAAAACTACCCATAGTCTCTCAAATTTCTACAAGGAGTCTTTCATTGAAGCTCTGAAAGCAGTTAACTGGTCCATCCTAAAGAGAATCCCCTTTAATGTATGCAGTTGAATACTTTAATGTAGCATTCCTTAATATTCTTAATATCTTAGCCTCACAATGTTCAAAAAGAATTCTAAATAGCCATACCCCATGGTTAACCAAGCAATGCAAACTCACTATGAAAAAAGATACAGACAAACCATGGATAAACTAGCTAAAGAATAAAAATGACAAAAATTGGAAACTAGTCAAACAGCTACAAAACCAAGTCAAGAAACAAGTTAGTAGAGATAAAAAGTCGTATTATACTCACCTGCAAGATAGCCATAAAACATCCTTAAAAAATCTGTTCCTCCATATCCTCTCTCATCAACTGCAGTACAACAAAGGATCTCAGCCTATACCCAGACATTTCTCCTCTTCAGCTACCTATTTGAATATATACTTCACAGAATGCCTAGCCAACTTAACCTCAAACTCACCTAACACATCCTCTTCCACACAACTAACTTCCCCTACCTTAGACCATAGCACATTTCCTTCAAAAAACACATATAATTGCAACATCTCCAAATACACATGCAGGCAATTCTACCCACCTTACCTTTCAAACAGTTTCTATAACTCTCATAAGAAAGCTTTTACATAATCTTCAAGTTTGTTCTTCCTTAGCCTACAACCTTCCCCTGGAACAATTAAATCTAGCTACAAATGTAGTAGCATACCCAATCAGCTTTCTTATTAATAGATTAATGCCAGAATCCTGTGTCCCTAACTTGCGGAAAATGCTGCATATTACCCTTACATAAAGGAGGTAATTCCGCTGATGTTACAAATTTCTGTCCCATAGCCATCCTGTTTCCCCCTCTCTAAAATCCTTGAAAGATGTATACACTTACCGTTTCTGCATCTCTTACAAAATAAACTAATCACCAATATGCAACATGAATTTCGGCCAGACCACAACACCTTCATTACATTAACCAAACATGAAAATCACAAATGAAAACCAAGTTGAATAAAATATCCAGAAAGAAATCCAAGTGCATTAACTCCAAGTTTATTGTCCATACCAAAAATTTAAAATCACCACTTTGAATAAAAATAAACACTTTCGTTTCCAATTTAAAAATGAAAATTTTGTCAGATAAAATCAGCCTGAATTAAACATTCTTTTATATGAATGAAATACGTAACAAAACTTCTAAAACCATACCTCTGGCATTAACCAATCAAATCAATTGTTTACTTGCACACACCCTAAACGTAAACACAGCATACAATATTACTTTAAACATTGTTTCATTCAATAAAAAAATGTTGCATTATTAAACAAAGTCAACAGTTCAAAGCTTTTAATTTTAAAATGCTCATAATAGAGATATTTTCATTCAAGCCTGGCCAGTAATTCACATCTAAACACATTTGCCAAAGTAACTCACACTTTTCTAAATATAACAGCCATGCCCCCTCTCTCATTAGCCTTTAGTGTTTCTAAGAATACAGACTTGAATGAATGTCCCTCTTTATCCAGGCAATGCTTAGAAAGAGCACTAGGTTTGTTTCATAATCTAATGCCCCTTAAGTGTTCATATATCTCATTTCTTAATTTCCTATGCAATTTACTGATGCAAAAACATGAGCAATATGAACAAAGGGCACAATATACTACCTTTTCTGTGTTACAAGAAAATGTTGCATATATTTTTATTTTAAATCCATTAATACTAATTTCATTCACTTCTAATATATATGAAAAATAAGAAAAAAGTTACATTTCCACATATAACCCAACCTTCTTGGTCCATTCTCATTTTCAAGTATGTTCTTCAAATTTCTTCCTTTCCTATAAACAATAATAGGCTGATTACCAATGAAGTCCCTCACCTATCTATCTTAAAATATACCAATTTTTAAAAAAATATCCCTAATAATATCACTATTAGCACCAAATGTAGTAATAAAATAACTTTTAAAGACTCTTGTCAGAGTTGTTATTTACTGTTCAAATTGTTCATCTAAACCTGGAATTTCAAAACTATCCCGTCACTACGTACAAATTATTTTGAACTTCAGGATTGTTACCAAGAATGGGATAAAAGTATCCATTATCCCTTTCAAGTCCTACTTCAGCTATAACATCCCTAACTAATCCTAGTGGATACCCCCATTTTGTGAACATCTTCCAAAAATTCCCACATTCATCCAAAATTCTTCCATTGTAGTGACCAAATGGGCTGCCCGTACAAATTGACCTTTTATTACTGCCCATTTCTGTTTATAAAGGTGGACACTTCTAAATGTAATAAACTATTAGAATAAGTTTCCTTTCTATATATTTTGGAAACAAATCCTTCAACAAAATATCGAAGTATGCAATCCTAACAGTATAAGTAAAACGTAAAAAGTAATTTGTCCTATTGATATATTCCAAAAATTGGTCTATTTGGTCTTTAGGGCCTCTCCATAAGATAAAAATATCATCTAAAAGTGGGTGCATGACAGGCAAAAAGAAAAAAATGCAGAATTTAACAATTACTTTTTCTCCCATTCAAACATTAACAAATTTGCATATAACCCACCACAAGAAGACCCCATAACTACTCCTTCCATTTAAATATATAATTCCTTCTCAAATAAAATAAATTTGTTCCTCAAAACCATATCAAGAATGTGTTCATATGTACTAATGGTTACTAGGGATAACCCTTTACCTTACAAATAGTCAGAGATCCAAGCCACCTCTAGACTGTGCGGGATAACAGCATATAAATCTGTCATACCCACTGTTATAAAAACAAAAGTTTCATCAGACATTGTGACATTAATTCTTTTTAAAAAATCCCAAGAATCCTTACACATATATGGTTCACTAAACACAAACTCTTTTAATATACAGGAATTTACCCAGTAGAAAAGTAATAGAACCTCTGGCATCAACCATGGGGGCATTGTAGCTTGATTCACTTTTTTATGTAACTTAGGTATCCCAAAAATAACTAGGGTAACAGGACAGGGAGTATTAAGAAAATTATATTCATCAATAGTAATATACCCCTCAATAAATAAATCCTGTAAAAAACTTCTTATCTTCCAAATACTGTATGCTCCATTTAGTTCATTTACTGAACTCATCTCATATGTATTACTGTGGAGAATCTGCTTCATTTTAAACACATCCCGACAATTTCTCAAAGAAACAATCATACTAGGCAATGTTAATATCCGCTGGTCCTCCAGTAACTCGCACCACCCCACTAACCACATTAACCTGCATGGTTTCACTCAACTAATCAAAACCACGACAGGGGTAGATAAAGCATCAAAAAAGGAGTCCATCCTAGACTGGATCCTTACTAACAGCCCATCTCAATCCTACCTCTCAGGGTCCCTCCCAGACACCATCAGTGGCCACCTTCCCATCTTTATAATTAGATATCAAGTGAATCAATTAAAAGGCTCAAGCCACACTCACTAGGAGTTAAAGGTGCACAATCAAAAGAGCTGTACTGGAGGGAATGAGTTAAACTCCTCCATCATCCATCAAATCCGGTATCCAAAAAATTTCAAAACCCATGGCTTCACATAATAAAATACAACTGGAGACCACACTCATCTCTCCCCCTTGAAAGTGCAGTAAACTACTTCAATAACACTTTCCTAAACATTTTGAATCATCTTGCCCCTATCAGAAGTGTCAGAACAAAATTCAACTATGCCCCCCCCGGATGACAAGAGATACTTGTCTACTACTAAAATAAAGAGATAAAACATGGGACTCGTGGTGTCAAAATAAAACTCAAACTAATAGAAAGGCATACCAGGAACTAAGGAATGAAGCCAAAAAAAATTAGGACAAGACAAAAGGAACCACTATATAGGCATTCAAATTAAGCACTAAAAATAACTCACAAAAATTCTGGCCTGCCATTGATAAAATGCTACAACCAGGAAAGACCAGTACTCCACCCCCTAACATTGACACCACCACCAATAACATCGCCACCCAATTCAATTAACACTTCACCAAATCCATCCAAGCCCTCACCGATATTAGTTCTCTCACTTCACATCCAAAAATATCTTCCATACCAGAAGACCAAAACCTTTTCTCTTTACAGCCTGTCCCAACTAACACAATATATAAATACCTAATTAGGCTTAAACCTACAACCCTGTCAGCCAACAAATTATCTGAAGAATATCTAAAGATTGCAGCCAAAGCCATCTCTTACTCAGTCTCCATGATTATTAACTGCTTTCTATCAGAACAACGCATTCCATTTCTGTGGAAAATTTCACATATAATACCACTCCACAAAGGAGGTAACTTTGTGGAACTATCTAATTACCATCCAATTGCTATTGTATTCCCCTTATCTAAAATCCTCGAAAACTGTATACTTTCCCAAGTAATGCACTGTCTTCTCAATAATAAGCTGCTAACCAACACCCACATGGATTCCATCCTAATAATAGTACTGTCACAGCACCTATTAGCTTTAGTAACACAGTAAACCAACATCAAAACAATGGTATACTAGTATCCACTGTATTCCTAGATCTCTCCAAGGCCTTTGATACTGTCTACCATTATTAACTCCTTTATCCTCTGTCCAATCTTAATCTCAGCCACTCCACACTAGGGTGATTTCAAGACTATCTAACCAACTGCCAACAAGCAAAATGGCAAAACTCCTTATTTCTCCTCCCTGTCACCCTAGAGGTTCCCAAGGATCTATTTTTGGGCCTCTTATTTTCAAAGTATTCACCAACCAACTCAACAAAGCTAGCCGGTACACCACTCTAGTCCAGTACACTGATGACTCCACTCTAATCTACTCTGCCCCATCAATCCCTCAACTCCAGAAATTGACATGAGTTCTTTACTGCTGTTGAAACCCAGTTAGCCAACTCTCAAATAATTCTTAACCCCAATAAAACACAGCTAATGACATTCTATCCCACTACAGCCTTAGACCCCATGCCACCATTCACAATATTCTCACCTAATAACACCTCTATCATACCTGTCCAACACACCAAACGTCTAGGAATTATCATAGATCACAACATGAAATTCAGTATGCACATTGCACAGACAATAAAGAAAGTCCATAAAATACTAGGAACCCTATATAGATGCAAAAAGTACCTCACCAATGATAGTAAAGCCATCATCGCAACAACCCACCAACTATCCACACTCCTCTATGCCTCCCCATTACTCATAAACCTAAACAAAGCAGACTTTAACAAACTAAACACCTGTTATAATAAAATAGCTAGGTTTGCTACTGACTCACACTTCAGGACACATCCTGGCTAAAATTATCCAACTTGCTCACATATAACCAGCTTATGATAGCACTCCAGATCCTATATTATCCTGATAGACTTCCTGCTCTTCAAGGTCTACTTAATATCTGCTCTAACAAATGCCTACTAAGATCCACCATTAAAGCAATGGCTGACATAGGCAAAAGCAACAATAGCTCTGGGGACTCCTTGTTTTTGATTTCTGTTGCAAAAGCATAGAATACCATCCCTGTAGATATTAGGACCACTGAAAACAAAAATAAATTAAAAAAAGTCCTCTGGTCTGATTTACATAGTTCTTAGTAATGTAATTGTTCCGACCCTGAGTAGCTTCACTTAATTAGATCATAACATACTTTAACCTTCTATGAAAGCTTGCAAAAACTCTTTCTATACTCTTAATCAATGTGTGTTTACTATACTAGCCAGTGATGAATGCAGTCAAATGACTGAACAAAATGTCCTTTCAACTGTATTGTTTATTGAAACACACTGTGCTCCTTATAGTATATTTGCTTTTTGCTCCTTTCCTGGCATTCAAACTGTACCTTATTAACTTTTTGACTCTGTACTGTACTTTATTAACATGTGTGTTGAATTTACTGTATTTGCTCTACTAATCTTTGTGGAACTTTTCTCCTTGGGACTCTACTGAAAATTGGATCCATGTTGAGTTGAACTTTCTCAGTAAACAAATGTAAAATAAAAAAATAAAATAAATAATACTGAGATTGCATATCTGGATATTTTGTTGAAGAAGGACTCCCTTAATAGGAGATTTGTTTCTGAAATATATAGAAATGAAACTTATTCTAATAGTTTATTACATTTTAGGAGTGGTCACCCTTATGGAAATGGGCAGTAATAAAAGATCAATTTGTATGGGCAGCCCATATGGTCACTATGATGGAAACATTTTTGGATGAATGTGGGAAACTTAGGGAGATGTTCACAAAACAGGGGTATCCACTGGGATTAGTTCATGATGTTATGGTTGAAGTTAGACTTGAGAGGGTGAATGGCCACTTTTATCCCATTATTGGTAACAATCCTGAAGTCCAAAATAATTTGGACTTAGTGGCAGGGGCTAATTTTGAAATTCCAGCTTTAGATGAACAATTTGCACAGAATATAACCACTCCGCCAAGAGTCTTTAAAAGTTCTTTTATTACTACATTTGGTAATAATAGTGATATTATTAGGGATATTTTATTTAAAAATTGGTGAATTTTAAGTAATGATAGATGAGGGGCTTCAATGGCAATCAGCCTATTAATGTTAATAGGAAAGGTAGAAATTTGAAGAACATATTAGAAAACAAGAATGGACCAAAAAAGTCGGGTTATATGCAGAAATATAATTTTTGTTCTTATTTTCCATATATATTAGGAGTGAATGAAATTAGTATTAATGGATTTGCAATAAAAATATATGGAACATTTTATTGCAACACAGAAAAGGTAGTATACTTTGCCCTTTGTTTATATTGCTACTGTTTCTACAGAGTTCAAATGGAGAGGAAATTTAAAACAGGATATATGAACTTTTAAGGGACATTAGATTATGAAAATAAACTAAGGGCAGGATCCACGAAGCCTCCGTGTAAGAGTTAGCATGTCTTACACGGAGACTGCAGTTAAACGGGGTGATGTCAGCATGCCATGCATATTCATGAGGGCATGCTGAATCACACCCTAGACTAACACTGTCCGTGTAGCAATGTAGGGGGCGTGTCCACATGGCAAGAGCTGCAAAGGGATACGCCCCCAGAAGAATCACAGTCCCAAAAGGAAACTCCCACGAGCGAGTCCGCGGAAATGCCAAGAAACACAACAGCACACATGCCCCTACAGACTATTAACCCAACTGAAATGTAAAACATAAAAATGAACAGTTTAATTTTTTTTTTTATTTCAAAAATGTTTTCCCATAATTGCACTCATTTGCGCGGGTGTGCCCTTCGCTCAGCCACAGTTAGCAGTCATTGAAAAAGCATATAAGCTCTAAATATGCAAAATAAGCCAAGTAGCAATAGCATAGTGGTAGAGACATTGGCCAAAGAGGAGGCCGTCATGGTTCGAGCCCCAACAACATCATTTTTTATTTTTAGTGAAATAAGCGCAAAACAATCCCCTGACATATATGTATATATATACAATTATAATTTAAGTAAAATGCAATGAAATGGGCCATGTTTTTACAAAGAAATCTGACACAATAAAAAAAGAAAATATTTTATAAGTGCCCATAGCTGAGCAGCGCTCTAACAAGCTGAGTATGTTTGCCCGCATGTGACCAGTGGTTTAACAGGTGTAATAGGCGTTCCCGGAGTTGAGCAGTGCATTAACACACTGAAAGTGTGTGCCCATAGATGCGCAACATGTCACACAGTGTAATATGCATGCTCATAGCCAAATAACGCATTAACCAGCGTAAGCCGTTTGCACGGAGGTGCCCAGCGCGCCAACTGGCTTACCGGTGGGCAACATTGAGCAACCTGTATCAAAGCCACCTTTAAACAGACACACCTCCTAGCCTGTCTAGACAGTAGTAAAATAAAAAAAAGCAATGCCGAGGCTCGAACCCAGGATACTGTGCATCATAGTCAAAGTACTGGATCACTAAGCCATGACAGTTGTACTGAAAAGTGCAGTATTAGCATATATATAGGAATGAATGGAAATAGAAGCATGAGAATGCAGGTTTTGTGAAGCTGATACAATTCCAAAATGGCCAATCACAGAAAAATGCAGGAAAAACGGCATATATAAGCCCCATAGGCAGGAATACACAGCATAACTGATTGTGGAACCTATTTGCAGTCAGGATGGCAGGTGTAGGAGAGGCCAGTCGCTTTCAAGCACAGAGGTGGGGTGTTGAGGAGTCCAAATACATGGTTTGGCTCCTAGTCCACAATCATGAGGCTCAACTCATGCAGGGCCAGGTTCTGTGGGATGCATATAAGGCAGAGGAGTGGAACCAGTTGGCACATGATCTCACCAGTGCCACAGGCATACCAAGGACTGGTGAACAGGTCCATCACCACCATGCGGACCTGAAGAGACGGAAGCAGGACCAACTGAACCATTGGATCCAGGAGGCCCGGCAAATGCCCAACGCCCCACTACTGAGTAAGTATCCATGTAATTATGTATGTAAGGAATTATCCTAGCTGATATTATGGAGATGTATGTTCCAATATTACTTCATTTATATTACAGCTGCAGGTGTGCGTTCCGCAAATCTGCGAGCCTACGGTGATAGGCTGGAGCGGTTGCGCCACCAAGCAGGTTAGTAATTATATTTCTGTAATTGTTATACAATATAAGTGAGACAGCTTGTAAAAGAGTTCAGTGTAGTCACATATTAATAAAGTTCAAATAACACCAGAGGAAAGATTCTGTTAGTACTGTATGATTAGATAAGTGATGCAGCCTGTAATCCAGAAATAAAAAGTAAACAAGTCTGAAATAGTGATTACCCACCTAAAGTGTAATATCAGATAACCTGCAGCAGCCTGAAAATCAGTGGTAAACAAGCTAAAGATAATAGACATGTGTCAAATACATCCCCTTAGAAAATCTGCCATATGAAACAAGTGAGTCTGTTGGAAAGGATTGTTGTAATCAGGTATGACATGTAATAACGCCTCGAATAAAGTACCATCTTGAATTGTAAATTAAAACAAGTGAGTGTGAGAAAGAGGTATGAATCAACCAAGAAAGCTGTTATAACTTCTGAATAAAGTATACTGCAGTCAGTACATAATTAAATGAATGAGACAGCCACAACCAAAAAGTGAAATGTTTGAAATAAAGTACTGAAGCTGGAATGTGTCTGTCCCACAATTTGTATATGTTGCTGTACCCTTGCAATATGGAGATTGTCTGGTTGTATGAAATAATGAACATCCACAGTTGTCTAGAGCCATATAAATGAAATGTAGCAGGATGCTGTACCTGAACATAGCCAGATATGAAATGTGTATGAATAAAATTGCAATGTATATTAATGTAGCAGTAACAGTCCCATCACCAACATTCCTAAGGTTACATATAGGAAACTGTACTAAGACCTGTAGGGTATATATATATATATATATATATATATATATATATATATATATATATATATATATCTGCAGCTACTAGAGATGTACAGCATATGTATATGTAGTTGAAGTTGTTAATGAAATATTTCTTCACCCTACCCTGTATTCACAAATAATGCCATTCCACAACAAACTGGGTATGTGTATTCACAATCAATTCCTATGGACATTTGTCCTGTTGGTTCAAACATATTTGCATGTATGTTGCTGCATGTGCCATGTTCACATATCCAAACCTGATGGCCTGTTGCCATCAATCAACCCTGCATGCTGTTCGATTGTGCACTGTTGTTCAAAATATGCCTGTGTTATGCTTGCTGTTCAGTGTTTGGAATTCATGGGTGTTTGGTTAATGGGAATACTGATGCATGCTGTTACAACTAATTTGGAATGGTATTTTTTGTTACTAACCCAAAATGTCATAAAATATTTCTAAACATAGGACAACAGGGAAGGTGGGTTCCAGCGGACCCACCTCTCCCACCTCAGCTGGCGAGTGCACCTGGCACTAGTGCCCAGGCCGGAACCTCTTCCGGTGGCCCAGTGCCACCTTCGGGTGGAAGCGCTGCAGGGGATGAGGCTCATCCCCCCTCTGCAAGCGTGGCCGGAGGAGACCGTCCACTCACCCTCCAAAGTGTCCGGTCTGTGGTGTGTAGCGAGATCAGGCATTCTGTGCTTGAACCCCTACGCCAGCTTGAGGCTTGGGTGGCACAACTCATGGGTGTCCCTGCTGCCCGTCCTACACAGCCCCCAGCACAGCCCCATCCTGGGCTGTGAAGGCACAGTGGCAACTGCCCATGGGTGTGGATCTCAGTTCCACTGTTGCCATCTGTGGGCTCATGGGCTCGCGATATCCCAACATCCATCCCCGTCAATTGTGCCCCCCCCACATGTGTCATACTCCACCCCTGTAAGCGTCTTGTTTGTCTTGTCTGTTAACCTCCCCAACCTACCTCCCCAAATATACCTACTTCCTGTACCTCACATTCCACTCTCACCTGAAAAAAAAAAATAGGGCACTCTGTTCCCGCAAAAAAATTACGCCCCATACATAGCTGCCCATTTTGCAGACATGTCTGCTGGACATGTGAAGTGGTAATTACAATTGGCTGTACAACATATTTTGTTGTCCTCACCCTTCTCTCAGGGGTGGAAGGTTTCAAATTTCACAACAAATTACAGAGATATGCACAGCTGTTGCTGATAAAGAAATCGGCAGCTATGGGCCTTTCCTACATCCTTCCTGCAAATCCCGAGCTTATTTTCCTACTGTCCTACCCACTTTGTGCCCCCTTTTTCACCACTGTCCTATCTCCCCATTTTCTTTTCTTTCAAAAAAATTAGCGCAGGTGTGCGCGGGAGTAAGCACTTTTAAGCAGTAGTAAGCGGGTGTGCGCTTGTGTGCGGTTAGCTAAGCGTGTGTGCGCGAAGCTAAGAGACAGTGCTCATGCGTGAGGTCCACACAAACCAGCGCTAACCCGCTTACAACTGCTTAAAAGGGCCTTAGTCACTGCGAATGACAAGGCTTGTAGTCTGCTCAGCAGCAAAATAAAATTCCTCTGTCAGTCTCAAACCCAGGACCTTGGAAACACTAGTCTATATGACTTACCACTAAGTCATGATTGATATACAAAAACTTTGTGCTGAAAGCAATATATCATGAAATAGTAGGACTGAATGTAAAGGGCATATAGGAAGGCTATTATACAAAGCTTTTCTTGTATCTTTACTGGCAATTCTTGTGGATTTGTATAACATTACTGTGATAAGAGAAACAGCCATGCTAGTTGGTAGCTAGTAGGTAATAATGTGACAGTAGCATCTTGCAAACTACACACACTATCAGAGCAGGATAAACACTGCCATATTTGAACAGGTAAGAGGCCAGACCTCGCAACTGGGACTGATTTACAGGGACGTCCCTGATTTGAAAACAAATGTTAACTGTGCCCCACTGACTCCCTGTGAAATGTACTAACAGTAGGCAGAAAGGTGTTTTGTCCCACTTAATGGTAACTGTCAACTACTGAAGGTATGCACTACGTGCATGTCAGAAATGGTGTAGTAATACACATGCTCAAAATACCCCACAGTCACAACTGCAGAATATCTGGAATATATCACGGGTGTATCCCACTGATATGAACCATTCCCTGAGGCTGATAAAAGATACACCTGAGAGTATCTGAGGCATGCAAGTGTCACAAACTCACAGGCATATCATTATGTCTGCTGTCACACACTTTGTGAATAGCTGTAGAATAGCTTCCACAAGCACACCCACATGTAGGTGTACAAACCACAAATATCAAAGGAGGTATCCAACTAATAACAGAAGGACAGTATATCAGTTTACAAGCACTGCATGTGCCTGCTATCCATAACTGTTAGCACAAAGTACAAGGTGCCACTACTGCTCAGCAGCAAAATAAAATACCCTTGTAGGTGTCAAGCCCCACACCTTGGCCAGACCAGACTGCATGCAGTACCACCAAACCACAACAAACATATAAGGAATTGCTGCTGAAAGAAATATAGCAAGCATTACAAGGAGTGAATGTGAATGGAAAATAGGAAAGCCATAGCAACACATTCCAGTAAAGACACCTAGCAGGCCTTCAAGGAGTGAATGTAAAGGCTAAATAGTGAAGCTATAGCAACAAATTGCAAGAGCCACTGCTGTAAACCAGTTACGTCACAAGTCCCATAGGAAAGCACATACTCCCATTTAAACAGTATTAGTATTATTAGGTGTCAGTTAACATACACACTGAGAAGAATAATCTGGAGGAAGCAATAGTCAGGTGTCAGTACAACATGCAAGTCAGTGCCTACAACATAGCCTGAAATATGAGAGACATACCAACCTTTATGCTCACACAACAGTGTCCACAGCATACCAGCACGGTCCCCACCTTGAAAATCTGAAAGGACTACGCCTACCTCACCTAACATTTTATAGCACTGTCCTGAAATCACAGTGAGAATTGCAATTACCACACAGCAGGCTGCATGCAATTAGCAAATGCTGGCTAACAATTGGTGCAGAGGCCATCACATGCACATCTGCATATACCTACAAAAGCAGCCTGTACTTCCAGTCCACACATGCAATACTTTCATTGCAACAGCCAGAGGGAGAGACAGAGAGAGAGAGAGAGAGAGAAAAAAATAGAAAAATAAAACCGAATAAGAGACACAGACAGCCGGAAATAAAACAATACAGAACAGCAGGCTAACCAGCAGCAAGCCATCAAAAATAGCAGTGTCCAACAAAGGTAATGTAAACTAATAATGTAATAGTCTACATACTGTGAACCCTCCATATGTGTTAGCAGTCTGTATATATATATATATATATATATATATATATATATATATATATATATATATATATATATATATATATATATATATAAAGATGTGCATAGGGCAGGGGACATACTGCAACTGTTAGTGAAGGCTGGACATACATATGTATGTGAAGGATGCTATGTGCACATATCAATGTAGGTTGTAGTGCAACGTACAATGTAGGTTGTACAGTAATGAATGTTTAGCAGTATGTTAGTGTGTGTATTCATATGTGTAAATAAAAAGGTATATATATATATATATATATATATATATATATATATATATATATATATATATATATATATATATACATATTATATGTATGTATATTTATATATGTATCTATATATAATATGCATATATGTATACATAGATAGAGAGGGATGTAGAAATAGATAGACCCAGAATCATACCACAGTAGAAGGACAAAATGATTGACCTCAACAATTGGCTAAGCTGCTGGTGTCATTCTAAGGGGATCCAGCATCTGTCTGCCTGGGATGACATGATCGACAGTCCATGATGCTTTGCAAGAGATGGCCTGCACCTGTCACACTCAGGATTCCGGATACTGGCTAAGACTTTTGCCACCCCTATAGTGTCTTTGTCAGGCAAGGTTCAAATGACAAATTCACCACCGAAAACGGTGACATCTGTGACATCTGTGCAGTGACGGAGACCTGGCTCAAAGCTCCAGAGAGCACCCCTGCATTACCAGGCTTCAATTCATACCACACCTTTTGGCCACCTAACCCAGAAAGAAGAACTAAAGGTGTAGGTGTGTTCATATTCATTAAGGATATCCACACCACCAGACTAGTTGCACAGCATAATGCATCTGAGATTATCCAAGTGCAACTAACTCTGGGCAAGACCGCAATCCAAATTGTAGCTTGCTACAGACCCCCCACCATGCCCCAGGATTCACACCTCTCATTTCCTGATACACTGGAAAGTATTGGGTACAACCCAACACCCTAATAATGTCCGATTTCACATACCCCACCATTAACTGGAAAAACTACTCCTGTACCAACTCTTTTGCTCAACCTTTTCTAGAATTCATAAATACCAATGCCTTGGATCAACTTATTCACACCCCCACTAGGGGCAGCAATATCCCAGACGTGGTCATCACCAACATGGGAAACAGCTGTTCCACACCAGAGGTCAATTCCTCGTTGGTCAGATCGGACCACAAGGTAATCAGCCTAGACATCCACATCCCACCCCCAGCCCCAATTAAGGATATCATTGTAACAAACTTCTCAAAAGCCAATGTCACACTTCTTAAGACAGAAGTGGCAAACTGCATGACACCCATGCAGATGGACAATAGAGGTATGACTGCTGAATCCTACACAAATGCACTGTATAAGCACTTACACGAGTGCATGGATCATGCTATCCCTAATAGACCCAAGATGTTATCCTCCAGACAAAGGAAGCCAGTGTGGTGGTCCTCTGCCATAAACAAACTCTAAAACAGAAGAAAGAAACTGTTGTAAAAATAAGTAAATTCCCATGACTGGAGGAACTCCCTGGTCAACCTCAGTAAGAAGCTGAGATCCCTCATAAAATCCCCCAAAGCAAGTTACGAAAACAAAATTGCCACTGACTCTAATGACAACCACAATGCATTCTATAGCTATGTCAAGAAACTAAATGGGAACAATCAGATCTGCTCTGAGTTACAGCATAATGGCACTAAATATACAGAACCAACTGATATTGCCAACATCCTGGCAGATAGATTCAGTGCTAACTTTAACCCCCTCTCACCCCCTAGAGGGCCCATCTCTATACTGGAAGAATGCAAAGTTCCTATAATCATAGCTGCACAGGTAAAAAACACACACTCCAAAGCCAAGAACACAGCATCCATGGGACCTGACAATATCCCAGGCTGCATTCTACACAAACCACTGAATGAACTGCCACCCTACGCAGTACCGTGTTCAATCATGGCCTCACCTCAGGCTTTGTACCCACTGAATGGCACACCACAACACATCCCACTCCACAAAGGTGGAGCCACAATGGACCACGGGAACTACCGCCCCATTAGCCTGACGAGCCTGGTCTGCAAGGCCATGGAATGTATCATCATGGAACTCATAAACAAAGACATTGGTAATCTCCAAACTCTGGACCCTACTCAGTATGGATTTGTAAAAGGCAGATCATGTCTCCTAAACCTGATTGACTTCTTTAAAGCAGTCCCCAAAGCCATAGATGGTGGTAAAATGGTTCACACAGCTTATGTACATCCCACCAAGGCTTTCAACACCATCCCCCATTCTGGAATTATAGATAAGCACACTAAACTAGGTATAAATACCTATGTCATAAGATGGGTTGCCAACTGGCTCATGGACAGAACCAACACTGTGAAAGCAGCGTATTCCAAATCCGACATCAGACCAGTGACAAGTGGAGTACCACAGGGTTCAGTCCAGGGTCCTCTCCTGTTTGGTATCTACTTCTCTGAAGTGCAGGCCAACACAGAAGGTCTTTGGCTAACAAAGTTTGCAGATGACTGCAAACTAAGAGCCATAATCGCAACTCCTAACGATGTGGGCAAACTACAAAAGGGACTCACTGAGACAGATACCTGGTGTCAAAGCCATGGCCTGAAGCTCAATGCCAAAATGTGTATTGTCATCCCGTTTGGTAAAAACTCTGTACCCATGAACCACCACATAGCTGGTAGTCTCACTAATGACGAAAATGTGATAATAGACCTTGGGACACAGGTGGACAGTAGTCTCTCCTTTGATAATCACATTGCCACAGTGGTCAGGAAATCCTTCTACGTGGCTAATCTCATCACAAAAGGATTCCCATCCAGAAAAAAGAGGTCATTGTTCCCCTCAACTCATCACTTATTAGAACCATTATAGAGTACAACACCCCTTTTGGTATGTTCCTCACAAGACAACTACAACAACTGTAAAGACCACAGAAATACCTGACAAAGAGGATTACTGGCCTCAAACAGATGCCCTATGCAGAACGTCTCAAAAAACTACAGCTTGACTCCATGGCATATTGCCTACTCAGGAGTGAACTCTGCCTAACATACACAGATATGTCAAACCTACAGCTGTTGGACATGCCCCACTTAAAGAAATCCCAATCCCTCTGAGCTACACGCTCTAGGGACCTTAACCTTGTCACCACAATAAACAGAACATGCTGGAGGGATAGAGTCCTGTCCCAGACACTTCCCATACTATGGAACAGACTACCTATCTATGTCAAACCGAGCTCCTCATTAGCACTCTTCAAGAAAGATCTTGATGATTGGATGGGAAATGGGAAATTCACCCCAGGGATCACTTCTGTGGCTCTGCTCGACAGAGGCATAGGAAAATACCTTTCTTGGGTGGCGAAACCCAGGGTACATTTATTGGCTAGGCTTGTATGGGCCCTAGGGCCAATAGTCTAGTACCTACCTATGAACCTATGAACATATATAGATAGATGGATAGAATATGTATATACATATATGATGTAATAGACACATACATATATAGATATATATAGATACATACACATATACAGACAGATATGAATGCCTACAGGTATGTATGTATATGAATATCTCTCTCTCTATCTCTCTCTCTCTCTCTATATATATATATATATATATATATATATATATATATATATATATATATATATATATATATATATATATATATATATATATATATATATATATATATATATATATATACATATATATATATATATATATATATATATACTGAGAGACACAAATGTGTGCAGATGTATTGCAACAGGTGCCTGGTGAGAAAGGCATGTACTGAACACCAGTGTGGATACAGGAGTACCATACCCCATTCCAAAACACTTACACCACTAACCACCACCTCATATGTGGTTGCCTGCCTATTACTGGATGTGTCAGGAGGGAACATGGGAAACAAGTATACAATAGCCTTCCCTTTGATATTCACAGTGGCACACCAGTCTTGTAATACCTGTAAATGGTACATGTCAGCAGAAATGGTGTGTCAGCTAGTGAAATGTAGGTCACTGTACCCCTCTACACCTCACAATATCCTACATGGTATGTACCTCCCATGACAACTACAGAAACGGAGAAGGACACAGTCATACCTAACAAACAGTGATAATGCCCTCAAACACATTACCTATGCAGAGTGACTGACAAAACCACAGATAGAGTGCCTCTCAAACTACTGACACAGAAGTTACCACTGCTGGATATACATAGTTAAGTCACACCCATAACAGTTGTCCAACAACCATGATAACACCTCACAATATCCCCAGCATAAATGACCTATGTCTGTCATCCTTGGCACCGCAGTAAAGAACACATGGTGGAGGTACAGGTTCCTTCCCACAAATAGGCCATAACCTGGAGTAAACCACCCAGCATTACGAAGCAAGGCTCCCCATTAGTAGATGTCAGACATACCCCTGTTGAATGTTATGCAGATAGGTAGTATGCCATATGAGTCACCCTGTGTAACTATTTGACAAGAGCAAGTACAACCACATTACATGTGTCCCAAGGGGCAGGGTAGCATAACAGTATGCTGCTGTAGGCCCAAGCCCAATAGCATACTAACTGCCTATGACACAATGCAAACACACATGTACTCATTGCAATACCAACTATGTGAGGTGGAATGAGTGTGCCACTGACTGTGTGCAAGGTCTGTAATGGTGTGATTGCTCAGCATGACTTTGTGTCTGTCATGTTAGTGTGTGTCTTTGGTGTGAGGCCAGAGAAAGATGTGTCTGGTATTGGGATACAAACATACTACATTGCCATATGTTGTGCTGTGGTTCCCTGTATGTGACTGTGGTGTAGGTATGGTTATGGCAACAAAGACTACGGTGCATTACCAGTGACATTTGTACTGTGCATTACATGCATTGCATGGGTTGACAATGTTCCCCATACATTACCTTCATACAAACCACCAGTGTGAGGCTGTGCATTGGACCTCAAACAGTGTGCCGACTGCTGGAGTATACTTGTTTGTTGTATGGAGTGTGCCAGGCACTGTCACAGAGTTGTCGGCTGAGCACTGATATGTGGTCAATTACATGTGTATCCCCCAATAGACAGACAGATGCTATATATGGCAGTTCAGTTATATCGCTACAGTAGAGTTTTATGTGTGCCATATCACTTGCTCACATATTTTTCTTTTCCTTCCAGGGCAATGGTGCACCAGCGCAATCCCACATACTCTGCTGCAGAGGAAGAGGAGATACACCAGAGCCTGGTGTGGGATTTTTCCACACTCTTTTCCCACACCAGCCAGAACCAGCAGGAGAGGGCTGCACTGTGGCAAGACCTTGTCCGTCGGGTAAATGACATAGGCATGCACAACCAGACATATGAGCAGGTACGCCATCACTGCAGTGATTTAATTAGAAATGTCCGTCAGCATGCATCTGATATCCACAGGCAACAGCTTGCCACAGGTGGAAGGGTGGCTATACACCCCCCTCACCAGACTGGAGGGGCTCCTCCTAAGTGTTGTGGCTCCAGCCCAACAACAACAACATCTGCACACATGTGTAATGATGGAGGCTGGAGCCACCCAGCAGGAGGACTTGGAGCATGCAGGTAACATGCCATATCTGTAGTTGACTGTTCTCTACACTGGTAGTTTAAGCATGTGTGAGGTGTGTACTGTGTTTGTAGCTATTATCCAGGTAATTATTGTGCAAGAGCGATATTCTCAATATCGGCAGTAGACCTGTGAAAGCCAATTGTTGTACTACTGAACTGTATCATACTCACAGTATCAATGGCACAGTTGTGCCCACTTACAATGAATGTCTTATTTGTGCAGGTCCATCTGGTGTAACAGCAAGGCATCCAATCCATGCTGGTGAGTGTGTAATAACAATCCTTTAATACTAATGATAGTAATAGTACTAATACCCTAAAATGGTATTGCTATGTGTGTGATTGCAGGCATGTATGTGTCTGTGTGTTTGTATCTCATGTACTGAGGAGTGTGCATGTGTGCATGTGCCCATGTGTGCATGTGTGCATGTGCCCATGTGCCCATGTGTGCATGTGCCCATGTATGCATCTGCACATGTGTGCATGTGCCTATGTGTGCATGTATGCATGTGCCCATGTGTGCATGTGCAGATGTGTGCATGTGTGTATGTGCCCATGTGTGCATGTGTGCATGTGTGGTAACATTGTGTGCACATTGTAAACTGTGTTTCCTGTCTTCTTCTCACAGGTTCTGGTGCTGCTCTGGTGGTGTGCGGCAGGGAACCTGAATCTGCTGCTGGGGATAGTGATAATGATGATCCCTGTGTAATGGCACAGGGAGGTGTGCCAGGGTCCATTGTTGGTCAGCCAATTGACAGTACACAGCTGTCAACCCCATCAATGTGCACGGTCATCCTGCCAATACATCCATTGTCAGCAATATCCCTAGGTGATGGACAGCATACAGTGGGCATTGACCAGGGTAATGTGGTGTCAGTGGCACATGCATTCCCTCACAGCAGCCATGACCAGAGTCCTGACATGGTTCCACACAGGCAGATCTCCAGGGGTTCTTGTGGGAGCATCCGTGGTCGTACTGCCCCTGTCAGATGTGCCACAGAGGTCTTTCAACCTCAGCTATGTTCCGGGCTGTAATGCAGGTACAGTCACGTATGGAACGGTACACCAGACAGGGTCTGAGGGAGCTGAGAGCACATCGCACTGCTATGAATGACACTATGCATGACGTTGCGGCTGCCATCCGTAATTTCACCGAGGTCATTGACAGATGTTGGGGGGACACATTAGATCTGTTCCACAACTACATGTGCATGAGCCAGGGCAACGCAGGGCGGTTGAGGCGTCAATGTGGACTATTGTCTCTCACTAACACACACACACACACACACATACATGTCGATTGGTTGTATCAGTGGCAGACTCAGGCATACCAAGTACACACCCTGTGCATATGATGAAACTGTCCCACCTCCTGCAATCTGTAACATCGATGCCGGACCGGTTAACATGGTGCTGATGCACAGGGTGACTACATAGATGTGTAGTAATATTATCATGTTGTCAACTGTACAGTGTAATGATATCATTGTGGGTATATCCCAGCATGCCTGATGCATTAACAGTATGATTGTCATTGTATTGTTTGGTACACCCCTATTAATTACCATAGTGGAATGTCTGCACATCTTTGCATTCTGCTGGTAAGGCTGTAAACAGAAGGCCACCTACATAGGTAGCACAGGGGATAAGGAAATGGAAGTTATGATACTCAATGGTGGACATGTAAACCACAAGATGCATGCAGTACAACCTCTACTCTGTATGGAGAATGTTGATATCTGTGCAGTAATAGACAACAGGTTCAAGTCTCCCAAGAGCACCCTAGCACTACCAGGTTACACCTCATACCATGCTTGACAGCCCCAAAATACACAACTAACTATGACAGGAGGTGAGTCTCATTAAATGTCAGGGATACTGTGGTGGCAGGACAGGTAGCATACAGCCTACTAAGTTGGGAAATGCTGATTGTGGGCTCAGTGTCTGTCATCATAAATGTGTATTAGTTCTGGTTTAAGCACTTGGGCTTCAGGCCAGTTATTTGACATTACGAAGATTCATGGTCTGCACTCTTGTGGGAGGAGAGGCTGGACTCTGCCCATCTGAGCTGGGAATGTCTGGCTAAAGGCTTACAGTGCCTGCATATTTGAACTGTTTCTTACTGAAATTGGTGCACCTTGTTTTCTGTAGCATAGACTAGTTCCATGCCTGCTGATTGTAGCTTTGTTTGTATGCTTGCTTGCTTGTTATTTCCCTGAAACACTAATTCCACCTGAAACGCAGTTTTACAGTGCCTCTGTCGATCCCTAGTGACATGTGCATTGCTTACTGTATGTATGCCCTTGTTTCACTTGACATAAGGTTAGTGTTTGTCATTTATGCAATTAAGATACCTGTAACACATTGCATTTGAGTTACCTGGCACTTGCTCACTGAAGCATTTATATATGCCAGCACTAACAAATTAAAAGCACTACACCCTCACAAACTCACCTTGCATACCTTGTTCCCCATTGGCCCTTTTTGTTGTTAATTATAAAGAAATTCCCAATACTATCCTAGCATGTTCAAAGGTCAGTTGTCAATCTCCTCCATGGTCCACCTGGTGAATCTGGGAATCTAGAGGCAATGTTACAACTGTCTCATTTACACAGACAACCCTCTCCTCCTCCCAACAAATTCCAACACATGTGAGAGATGCAACCATATCTCCAAACTGCAGGCTACGGTCTCTCAACTCAGTACTGGCAAAACCTGTCAGGAGGAGAAGGAAACCACAGTCACTACAATTCCAGTCTCACATAGACCTACCACAACAGCAATCCAAACAAATAAACACACACAAACATACTCAGAGTCTCTAAATAAAGGTCTGCCTAAGCAGCAGACACCTCCAAAGCAGACACACAAGCAACCACTACCCCAGAACAGAACGCATGCAACACATAGCTCAGAAAGCCAGTGTGCTGAACAGTCACAGCATGTAAGGCTAAACAACACACCTGCTACACTTGTGATGGGTGCCTCTATCATCAGGTACACTGATGTCCCGCTCACCAGGCTGAACAAGGAGAAGGTCACGGTGAGATGCCTGTCAGGTACTATGACCTGCCACATAACACAAGCACACAGGTCACTCCAAGGCATGTACAAATATGACTCAGTCTGTGTCCATGCCAGTGTGAATGACCTGAGGCATACCTCCCTGGACTACATGATAAGAGACATAGAGGAGCTGTCTGAGTGTGTGGCCCAGACTGGTATGACCCTGACCTTGAGTAGCATCTTACCCTCACCAAGAGCGATGCCACAATATGTAGACAAGATGATCAATTTAGACAATTGGCTTATGTTTCAGTGTCATTCAAAGGGGATCCAATGCCTGTCAGCCTGGGATGACATGCTTGACGAGCCACACTGCTTTGCTAGGGACGTTTGCACCTGTCACCCATGGGCTTTCGGATATTGGCAAAGGCTCTTGATACACCCATAGTGCCGTTTTTAGGTAAGGCTCAACAGACAAGACCACCTCCATCAGTATCACAAGGGATAGGAAACTAATAGTAATGCTACTCAATGCCAGCAGTGTAAACCTCAAGATGCATGCACTGGAAACTGTCCTTAGCATGGAGAACATCAATATCTGTGCAGTAACAGAATCCTGGTTCAAGGCCCCCAAAAGCACCCCAGCACTGGCAGGTTATACCTCATACCATGCTTGAAGCCACAAAACTTGCACCGAACCAGAACAGGAGGGGGAGTATCAATATTCATCAAAGATACACACACCTCCAGGTTGGTGGCACAGCACGAAGCATCAGAGACTATCCATGTGCAACTAACAGTGGGTAAGACTGCCTTCCAATTCATAGCCTGGCACACACCACACTCCCAAACCCAGGTAACCCACTTGGCCAACTTAAGAATACATGAATATCTGCAGGTGTCTCCAATCAACAATATATTGGGCAGCTTCATTTACCCACACATAGACTGGGAGCATTACTGTGGCTCCAACACCCTAGGTGTAAAGTTCCTAGAATACATACACTCAATTGCTATGGAACAACTTGTTACCACTCCCACAAGAGGGGAAAACATGCTGCACCTGTTCATCACCAACATGTGGACTATATGCTCCAGACCAAAAGTGTATCCCTCGCTGGTAAGATGACACCATAGACTACTCTCACTGTATATTCACATACCAAATGCAGCCCCTGCACAGAAAACCACAGTCATAAAGTTGTGTAATGCAAATTACATGTATTCACATGAGGCAGGCTTCACACATGGGAACTATTTAAGGTCACAGGTACATATGTCTATGTGGCACACATACCTCATGTGTGCATTGACATTCCTGATATGATCTATGTCATACAATATTAAGAGCAACACCCCACACACATGGACAAACTGTGTGACAAAAACACACATGGCATTTGGAAGATTCAACCCCCTACCTAACTATGTTATGACACTTGCGAGAGACGCATTAGCTGAGCACACTATTCACATTACTGGGAGGTTTCCCTTCTCCTGCTATACTTATAGGGTGCTGACATCATCAGTGTTTAGAAAGAGGAATGTGCATCATGCAGTGTGTTCTTCTAGTTGGCAAAAGGGACATGTATTTCACACACACTAACCCCCCTCACCCAAACTGAGCATTTGCAGGATTCAAACCCCTATCCAACTATGTTACGACACTTGGGAGAAACGCATTAGCGGAGCACACTATTCGAATTACTGAGAGGTTTTCCTTCTCCTGCTGTACTTATACGGTGCTGACATCATCAGTGTCTAGAAAGAGGAGTGTGCATCATGCAGTGTGTTCTTCTAGTTGCCAAAAGGGACATTTCTTTCACACAGAATTGCACACACACTAACCCCCCTCACCCAAACACACACACACACACACTGAACATTTGCAGGATTCAAACATGGATGTGACGTTGCAAATTCAACCCCTGGGATTTCCACTGTGTCCCTGCTTGATGGAGGCACAGCACACTAGCCTTAAATGGTGCCTTCTGTGACCTACTTTACAGAGGCACAGTAGACTACTGTACTGGGGAGGCAGATGCCAAGCACACTCTGGCTAAGCTTGTATTCTCTAGGGCGAACAGCCTAGTATTGACCTCTACACCCATATGTTTAATTTTCAGATGCACAATATTTGTTGCTGATAAACTGTTTGCAGGTCTTTATTGCCATAGCTTTCCCTGTTTCTATGTACAACTTGTGTATCTGTGGAAGATGTTTGAATATGTGTGGGATCCACTATTTAACCTATGTCTCTGTAATCATTTAACTGTGTGCACTGGGCAGATTGCTGTATTGTGGTTGGTTCCTGGATTAACACATACAAATACCAGATATGTGTGGCCAACTGTTAAACTGAGACATGGCCTAAGTGTGTGAGCATGCCCAGTACAGGCATTCCATAGTTTGTTGCCTGACATATGTCTCATTTATCAAAGTGTGCAAGCATGTCCAGTGTGTGCTTTCCATATGTTGAGATCTGCAGTCCACCACATTTGTGGTTGTGTGTGAACTTCAACAATATTTCACATTTATAGTTGTGTGTTGGGAGTCATGTTATGTACATACTGCCCAACTGCTTTGTGTCTGAACCCGACAGGGTTATACTGTGCCAGCAAGGTTTCCATGGGATAGTTTGCATACAGTTATCAACATCCTTTCATACTGACCATACACTGTAATATTGTATAGTGTACTGGTTCAGTACTTTCACTGCGGTGAACAGTATCCTGGGTTTCAGTCCTATCACTGCTTTAAATATTCATAGTGAGCACACCAGACTGGTTAAGGGCCAGTTGTGCACATATGACCATGCTGCATTTTGTTCAGATATGGACTACTTAAACCAGGCTTGTCCAACATTGGTAGTGTATTCCGCAACTTGGGTGGACATTGACAAACACTAGCGATGTGCCCTTGGCCATTTCTACTGCTAGTCAGAGAGTGCGTTTGTCCTTCAACATATTGTAACTGGATTTTGATATGGCATATTTCAAGGTTAGTATACTATGCCTCTGTCTACCTGTGACATAACAGTGATACCCAGGGTAAACCTACCATCTCCCATCCACTCATCAAGATTCCTGTTGAGGGGAGTCATTGAGGGACTCTCTGGCTAACCTGTATGGGAGTTTACTCAAGAGTGGAGGGAGCTTCTGGGTTATGGATCAATCACTACAGCATGCCCTATGTATGTCAGTGCTGGGGTTCAGGTCTCTCATGTGCATAGCTCACTGACATTCAGATTGTACAAGGTGCAGTATGTTCATTGATTCCAGCTTGGACATGGCTTTATACATCAGGCACAGATTGCCTCTGGGCAGGCAGTATGGCACTGTGTGGAGCTGCAGTTTGTTTAATCAGGCAACACATGGCATCTGTTCAAGCTCTTTGATCCTCCTGGTGAGGTACTTTTGGGGTCTTTCCAGTTGCTGGAGGTACATCCCACAGGGGCCATTGTACTCAACTGTGAGGCTGATGAAGGATGACTGAAGAGGCATGATGACCTCCCCTGATCTAGATCTGACTACCTTTATGATTAGGTGGGTATATGGTATGTTTCTGTAACTACTACAGCCACATGGTTGTCAAATGCAAGATATCTATCAAATTGTGTCCCCCGGTCTCTTATTACTTCTACAGTACTTAATGGGTTAACACCTATGTGGTAATTGGTGGGCACTTACTGTTTATCCACAGGGGATGACTATACACTTCTCTGCAATTAGCATGATGACATGGCTGTGGCACCAGTTGTCTGTTTCTATGTGGCCCTTTTGTAGGATGCTCGTGTCAGCTGTAGGGTCAGATATGGTGCCCAGTTTGTAGTCCTCTGCAAACTTGTTCAGACACAGTCCTTCCATGTGGGCCTGTACCTATGGGAAATATATACCAAACAAGGGAGGTCCCAGGACCGAGCCTTGTGGGATGCCAGTTGTAGCTGGTTTGTAGACTGACATGGCTGCAGCATTTCTGACCATGTCAGTTCTGTCCTTGGGCTGGTTTGCAACCCATCTACTGACATAGGGGTTTATATTTAAGCTGGTGAGCTTATCTATAATGAACATTTGGAGTATTGTATGGAAGGCTTTTGCAAGGTCCAGATGACTGCTTCAAATGAATCAAACATGTTTAAGGGGCAGGATCTGCCCTTAAGAAACCCACGCTGGGTAGGGTCCAGTGTCTGTAGGTCCCCAATATCTTTATTTCTGGGTTCCATGATGATCCTTTCCATAGCTTTGCAGACCAAGCTTGTGAGGATTCTGGGATGATAGTTTGCAGTATCCATTGAGGCAGCACCTTTGTGGAGAGGGACCACTGTTGCTGTACACTGCTCTTTGGGTACATATCCTGTGGTAAGGATGAAATTGAGCAGTAGTGTTATTTGGCATTCCATTCTTCTTGGAGTTCATGTTGGACACAGCCCAGGACATCATCTCGTACCATTGATGCTGTATGTTTTGCTTTGAAGATGTTGCCTGTTACCTCAGCATCTGCAATGTCAGGGGGTCAGCACTCTACTTGGATAGATATTTGTCATTTGGGGGGGGGAGTTTGCACTGAACTTGTCAGGTTGGATGTTGGCAATGTGTGTGGGTTTGGTGTATTGTTTGTAATATTTGGTAATTCAGAGCATATCTGTGAATTCCCAACAAGGTTCCAACCACCAGTTAAGACAGCCTTGTGATTATCTTTAGTGTCCTGTACAATTTGTATCTTCATAGGTTCATACTGGGCTATCTGCCCTAGGGCATTTATCAGCCTAGCCAGAGTGTGTGTGGCTTTCGCCACCCCTTGCTATGTGAATATTATGCCCATCTAGGGTTTACTTTACTGTGCCTCTGTCTAGACGTGACACAGTGAAGACCCCCAGTGTGAATCTACGATCTCCCATCCACTTGGCAAGATTCCTGTTGAAGAGAGTCAGTGAGGGGCTCTGCCTAACATGGAGTGGGATTCTGTTCCAGAGTGTAGGGAGCCTCTGAATTATGAATCTGTCCCTCCAGCACATCCTATTTACTTATGTGTTGAGGTTGACATCTGTCACTCTCGCGGCTCTGATGGATTTGGATTTTCTGAGGTGGAGCATGTCCATCAATTCTGTATTGGATATGACCTTGTACATCGGGCATATATCGACTCTGAGTATGCAGTATGTGACTGCATACAGCTGGGGTGTTGTCAGCCAGGCAGCATATGACAATTGTTTGACACCCTTTATCCTCTTGGTGAGGTACTTTTGTGGTCTTTCTGACTGCTGCAGGTGTCGGGTATGGTACATCCCAAATGGGGCATTGTACTCAATTATGGTCCTGATAAGAGAAGAGTATAGGGGCACAATGACCTCTCTTGGTGTAGATGTGAATCCTTTCCTGATAAGGTGGCCAATATAGGTGGTCTTCCTAGCCACGTTGGCAATGTGAGTGTCACATGTGGGGTTACTGTCCACTTGTGTCCCTAGGTCCCTGATTACTTCTTCCATATGTAATGGATTACCACTTATGTGGTGATTTGTGAGTACCTTGTTTGGTATTTGGGGAGACATTCATACTCTCCAGTGTCTTCAGGAAGGCTGAGTGGTGTTCCTGGGTCTGAGAGGGTGGTCTGTAGCATGCTACAAACTGTACAGTGGTTTTGCCTTCAGTTAGTTGCACATGGATGGTCTCTGATGCTTCGTGCATTGGCAGTAACCTGGACGTGTGGGTATCTTTGCTGAATATGGATAATCCCCCTCCTTTTGTGGTTTGGTCCAGGTTTTGGGGCCGAAAAGCATGTTATGAGGTATAACCTGGTAGTACTGGGGTGCTCTCAGGAGCCTTGATGCAGGTTTCCATCATTGCACAGACATCGATGTTCTCCATACTGGGGAGGGCCTTGAGAGCGTGCATCTTGAGGTTTAGACTTCTGGCATTGAGCAGCATTACCCTTATGTTTTTTCCACTTATGTTTTCTAGAGATGTGGGTTTGTCTTTTCAGCCTAGCCTACAAAAGGCACTATGGAGGTGGCAAGAGCCTTAACCAATATCCAGATGCACAGGGGTGACAGGTGCAAGCCATCCCTGGCAAAACAGCGTGGCTTGTCATGCATGACATCCCAAGCAGACACACACTGTATCCCCTTGGAATGACACCAGTAATTGAGCCAATTGTTAAAGCTGATCATTCTGTGTTTGTACTGTGGCATCATTCTTGGTGGGGGTAGGATGCTGCTCAGGGTCAGAGTCATACCGGCCTGGCCTACATAATCAGAGAGCTCCTCTATGTCTCTTTACATGTAGTCCAGGGAGGTACGTCTCAGGTCATTCACACCAGCATGGACAATGTCTGAGTCATATTTGTACTTGCTTTGGAGTGACCTGCATGATTGTGTTATGTGGCAGATTGTAGCAGCTTACAGGCAGCTTACTGTACCCTTTTCCTTGTTCAGTCACGTGAGCAGGACATCAGTGTGTCTGACTATGGAGTCACCTATTACAAGTGTATCAGGCATGTTGTTTGTCCTTACGGGCTGTGACTGTTTGGCACACTGACTTTGTGTACTATGTGTTGCATGTGCTATGTTTGGGGGTAGTGGTTGCTTGGGTGTCTGCTTTGGGGCCTCTGTTGATTTGGTGGTTTTTAATTAGAGCCTCCAGGAATGTTTTTGTGTGTTTATGTCTTTGGTTTGCAGTTGTGATAGGTCTATGTAAGTGGGTTTGTGGTGTGTGTGGTTACCTTCTCATCCTGACTAGTTTAGACAGTACTGAGTTGAGAGAGCTCAGCCTCCAGTTTGGAGGCATGCTTGCATCTCTTACATATATTTGTATTTCTTGGGGGGGGGGGGGTTGTCTGTGTACATGGGGCAGGTGTAACATTGCCCAAGATTCACAGATTAAACTTGTTGTAGCTGGCCTTAGTGGATTTTATGAATGGCCATATTTTATTGCCATAATACTGATCAGAGATTGCTTCCCTTTTTGGGTTTGCTCTATGATGTGGTGACTTCCTCATTCTCTTGCATGGTTTGGTAATGGCTGTGGTCCACCATGCCAGATGCCTGCGTGTATGGTAATGGGCCTTGGTTTTATTTGGGATTGCATAATCCATGCATTCCTGACTGTGTTCATAGAACGCATTTATAAAGGGTTCTGAGGTGTGGCCCATATTTTCCACAGGCACAGGGCCTTTAATGGATTACACATCAGTTTGGAGGAGTGCAACATTTCCTTTACACTTATTTTTCACTGTGGTTTTCTGGCCAGGGACTGTGGTCAGGATGTGAATATCCTGTGTGATCACTCTATGGTCTGATCTTACCAGTGAGGAATACACTTCTCATCTGGCCATAGAGTACCCGTGTTGTTGATTATCACATCCAGTGTGCTTACCCCTCTTGTGGGAGTGGTACGTTGTTCCTGAGTATTTTGGTTTATGGATTCTAGGAACCTTTGGTCTAGGGTGTTGGAGCTGGGATAATGCTCCCAGTCTATGTTTGAGTATTTTCAGTCACCCAATATAATGTTGTTTGGAGAGCATGATATTTCCATGTGTTCCATCGTAGGCCAAGTGCAGTTCCTGGCATTAGGAGGGTAGTCTGTAGCAGGCTACAAACTGGCAGGCAGTCTTAGCCACTGTTACTTGAGCATGGATAATCCATGCTGCTTCTTGTTGTGGTACCAACATGGGGGTGTGGTTATCCTTGACAATTATTGCTACTCACCCTCCTTTTGTAGTTTGTTCCATGTTGTGGGGCTGTAAAGCATGGTATGAGGTGTAACCTGGTAGTGTTAGGGTGCTCTTGTGAGCCTTAACCCAGTTTTCTGTTACAGGACAGATATCAACATTCTCCATGCTGAGGGGAGTTTAGACTGCATGCATCTTGCAGTTTGGACATCTGGCATTGGGTAGCATTACATCTAGGTTCTTATCCCTTGTGATACCTATGGAGGTGGGTTTGTGATTTGAGCCTTACCTATTCAAGGCACAGTGGGGGTGACAACAGCCTTTGCCAGTATCCTACATGCCAGGACTGATAGGTGCACGCCATCCCTAGCAGGTGGAGCATCATGTCTTGCTCAGCATGTCATCCCAGGCTGGCACACATTGGATCCCCTTTGACTAACAGCAATACTTAAGCCAGTTATTGTAATCGATCATCTCGTCTTCATATTGTGGCATCATGCTTGGTGAGGGTAGGATGTTAGTCAGGGTCATCATGTTTGAATATACTACATGGTGTTACATTGCTTAACACATGGCAATCATGCCTCAGGTGGTGCTGCAGGGCTGTCTATATTGGGTGCACATACTACACTCTCTGTACATGTTTGATAGCAGGTTGTGTCAACTTAGGCATCCCTTTTACTATATGTGTGAGTCAGAGAGAGGTATCATTTCCTGGGTTCCTACTGAGCCAGTGTATACGCTATGCGTTGCCGCTTTGCCAAGGCCAAGGCATACTGGGCACGCCTCCTTCTGCCTACTGGGGCAGGCTCAGGTTGTTCCTCCTCTGAGTCACGCTCTGCCTGTGATTGGCTTGGCTATTGTGGGGGGCTGTTTGGCCCAGCCCTATGCTGGTCCTGCTGCAGCTATTTTCTCAGAATCATATTATGTTGCATAGCACATACCATGACGATTTGGGTACATGTAGTTGGTGAGAACTGCAAGGCTCCACCAGATGCGCCCAGGCACTGGAACCATGACTTGAGCAGCCCAAACACACGCTCAATTACATTTCGTGCTTGTGCGTGTGCCTCATTATGGTGTTCTTGTTCAGGTGTGTGTGCATTTCTGATGGGTGTCATTAGCCACGGCTCCAGTGCATAGCCAGCATCCCCCACTAAGTGACCATGTGGGATGTCCCCATTGGCAAATGTCTGGTACAGCTGCGTCAAATGCCAGATATGGGAATCATGGTAGCTTCCAGTGCAGCCAGCATGCACATTCATTATTATACCCTGGGCATCACACACAACCTGGCATTTGATGGAGGGGAAGCCCTTGCGGTTAATGTAGGCCCTACCCTGCTCACCGGCTGGTGCTTTGATGCGTATATCCGTGCAGTCTATTGCACCCACTACCTCAGGGTATTCCGCTATTTGCTGGAAGAGACGCATATTGCTGGCCAATACCTCACAGGAATTGGGGAAATATACATGCTCACCGACATGTGCTGACATGGCATCCAGGAACTGGTGCAGTACCCTGGATGCTGATGCCTGTGATATCCCCATCATATCACCAGTTGGTCTCTGGAAGGTACCTGTTGCTAGTATTCTTAGGCCAACACATACCTTGGTTTCCACTGGGATGGGTTCCCCTCTGTTGGTTCTGTGTGTGAGGCGTGGCCTGCACAGCTCAACAATTTGCTGCAGGAGGTCTCTGTCCACTCTATAGCGCTCCACTATCTCCAGCTCATGTAACCCCTGGTAGGTGACCCTGGGCCTGTACACTCTTCTCCATCTCCTCTCTGTGGGTTGTCTGGCAGCATTTGCATAGTCACCACCCTCAGCAAGTTGCATATGTCTCCTTATTACAGCTATGGCAGCCCCTAGCATTTTTGGTCTGAGTGAAGCTTTTTCAGTTTTCACTTCTAATAGCTTACTCCTCTGTTGCAGTGTCTCTTGAGAGAAACAAACATTCTGCACTCTTGTTTGCAGAGTTTTAAGTGCTGGGCTGGGCTACTGTTCTGCCTGTGCTGTTCTGCCTGTGTAATTGCCTGCATCTGATTATTTTCACCTGCTAGCTCTGCCAGTAATTTCTGCTAGCTTCCTACTATTTCCCATGCTTCCTTTTTCCCTTCTGTTTCCTCAGGGGGGAGCAACGTGCATACCAGCAAAACCACGCTCACAGCAGCTAACACGCATGCACACATGCTTAGACAGACTAGAATCTGCTTATTCGGGTTAAAATGTGCACACACCAGCACAAACAAGCTTACAGGTGTTTAAACAGGCTCCTACATGCTTACTCTGCCTTATACGAGAGCACTCACGTTTACACGCGTGCACTCTAGCTTACTCATACCTACCAGTGCGCACACGCACAAATGCACGCCCAGCAAGAAACTTTGGTGTTATCCATAGTGTACACCTTCCATTTCTTGGCTTTCCCATTCCTACTTTTTGACACTCCTCTTTCCATGATGTGTGACTGACAGCTTTCACATGCCCCTGTGCTACACTGAGCTGCATTCCTTTTATGCATTCCCCCCTGTGATGTCACCTATCTCCTACTCTGTTACTCCCCCTTATCCTACTCCTATACTGTACGGAATGTGCTAATTTTCTATGTAACAGTGCGATTCACTATCCCACCACTCATTTACATAGGATTGCCTACTAATGCTTAGTTACATGTCTTACACTCTGCTTCCCCCTTAGCAACCCCTACTCAGTGGCCATGTTGTTTAACCCTGCTATTCCCTAATATTGTAAACTCATGATTTGCATAAACCCACATTTATGGGTTTAATATTTTTATATTTTTGTTTTTTATAGCGCAGCCCGTTTGCGCGACACTGCCCTACATTTAAACAAAAATATTTTTATTTCATGTTTGCATCAGGGTACGTTGCCAGTGGCCACATATTTGGCCATTGGTATGCTGCCTGTGACATTTGCAAACTTTATTTGGAGCTGACAATGCTCCATTGTGTTATTTGCAGAACGGTACTCAGTTATCAACTGAGTACATTTCTGCAGATAACACGACTCTTACACGGGCAGGTTTCTGCTTCCTGGATCGCGAAATTACCTCATTTGCATGCCTTTCGGCTGCCAGTGAGGTAATTAGCATATCCACGCCCTGCCTGTATAAGAGCCATTTTAGGTGCTCTCTTACACGCACATTCAGGCTGTTCCTGGATCGCGATGGCTGCATGGAGTCTTACACTACTCTTACACTCCGTGCAAGCCATCGTGAATCCTGCCCTAATTCTCTTTCTAAGCATTGCCTGGATAAAGAAGGTCATTCATTGATGTTTGTAATCTTAGAAACACTGAAAACTAATGAAAGAGGAGGAGCATGGCGGTTATATTTAGAAAAGTACGAGTGACTTTGGCAAATGCATCTATAGATGTGAATCACTGGCCAGGCTTGAATGAAAATATCTCTATTATGAGCATTTTAAAATTAAAAGCTTTGACTAGTTGATTTTTGGTTAATAATGCAACAATTTTATATTGAATGAAACAATGTTTTAAAATAGTATTGTATGCTATGTTTTTTTTATTGATTGATTTGTTTGCTTAATGCTGGAGGTATGCTTTTATAATATTTGTGACATATTCCATTCATATAAAAGGATGTTTAATTGAGGCTGATTTTATCTTATGAAGTTTCTGTTTTTAAATTGAAAATGAAAATGCTTATTTTTAATCAAAATTGTGATTTTAAATAGTCAGTGTGGACAATAAACTTGGACTTAATACACTTACTGGCTTGATTTATGGATAGTTTATTTTCACCTCCATTGCATTACTATAATTTACAGCCACTGTCAACAAAGGTAACAGCTGTGATAAACCTGTATCTGCAGTATTTCTAGATCTAGCAAAAGCCTTAGACATGGTTTCTCACAGTAAACTCCTCAATCAACTTTCCACCCTGAGTCTATCATCTCCATTTATTCAGTGGTTCTCTAACTACTTTGCCAGCAGGCAGCAAGCTGCAAAATGGCAAGTATCCATCTCTGGATATCTTCCAACTTCCATAGGAGTCCCACAAGAATCCATCTTTGGCCCTCTGCTATTCAATATTTTGACCAATAACCTACATTCACCTTCTTGCAAAGGTACCTTGATTCAATATGCAGATGAGTCTACCATCATCTGCTCTTCAACCACCTTAACTTATCTTCAAGAAATTACTCAAAAAGCTGTAATATTAATTGAAACCTGACTTATAAGAGTACAACCCCTACTCAACCACTAAAAAACAAATGACACATCTTTACCCCCAAAACTCACACCCCTATTAAAGCACCTTTCAAAATCTTTTTGGCAATTGGCATTAAAATTTAATTAGTCCACCATGTCAAGCTATTAGGAGTCATAATAGATGATAACCTTAAAGTTGACTGCCACATTCAAAGCAATATCTAGAAAACCCATCAAAAACTATACATGCTATACAGAAACAAACATTTCTGAGCACACCCATAAAAATTACTCTAGTCAAAACCTAACTTTGGCCCTCCCTACTTTATGGAGTACGAATTCTAATTTACAATTCTCCATAAAAAACAAACTTGAAAGCTGCTACAGCAAGATTTCCAATTTTTCTTCTAATTTATCCACTTTACTCATTACTGTAATTTTTTGCTAGCTGGAACTCCCCCTCCAACTCTCTTGCATTCAAGTTATAACAGTACATAAAATCATACACAAACCATTAGTCTGCCCAGCTCTTAACCTTTTAGTCAACATGTATTTGCCTAAAAGAACTCTTAGATCAGAAGGCAAACAACTTCTCACCATAAATAAACCACATAAATCCCCTGGACATAGCCTATATTCCTACTCTGTGGCAAAAAATAAATAAATAAATAATGGAACTCCTTACCTCTAACCACCGAGAACTATTTCAAACCTACTCACCTTTAAATGCTCTGTAAAATAATACTTTCCAAAGTCTTGGACCTGCTCCTATGCCAGTCTTGGCTGAACCTACTCACTATACTTACCCTTCAACCAAAATCACACTTTACAACCCTCTCCAGTCTCCTACTTCACTCCTTTCTTTTGTTGTTTACCATTACCTTACCTTATCCACTTTATCTCTGCAGATCTTTCCTCTACCTCTTTCTCTTTCCTCCTTACTCACCTAATCTACCTGATGACACCCTACCCTGCACACTTCTTATAATCTTTATCTCTCTATCCATCTTTCTATCATTCTATAAGCATAATATGAACACCATCTCTCATACTAAGACATCACTAAATTTCCCCTCACTGCCTCTAATCATGTAATTTCTAATATCCCTTTAAATATCCTCACATATTTTCTCTAACTCATGTTATAGTTTTTCACTTCAATCTGCTAAGAAGCACATGTTCTATGTTTTTCCATACATTTTTTCACTCGTATTCTGTAGTGTAACATGATACTTTGTAATTTAAAATATCTGTACATAGTGTAACATGACACTTTGCATTTTAAAATATCTGTTCTTAATTTTTATAAGATTGTGAGTCTGGAACTTTTCTCCTCAGGCATCTGCTGAAAATGGCTGTAAACAAATGTCAACTAACTAACTAACTAGCTAACTAACTAACTAACTAACTGACTGACTAACTAACTAATTAACTAATGTGCAGAATGTATACCAAATAAACATGCCCCAGGGTTCAGTAAAGCCTACACAGTCATTTTCACTGTGTGCACGTTGCAGGGTGATTCTCACATGGGCGTAGAAAGTTTCAAATTCAGTAAGCACAACCCCTGAAAGCAAGGTAAACACTGTGGTATGCTGATTGCAGTGTAAATAGTTGAATTAGCCAATCTAACATGGTGGAGCTAGTCAATAAACTATAAAGCATCCGTGTAGACTCTGTGCTGGTTTTCACTGCAAATCCCAAAACGTTTTGAATACAGTCACGGAAGGGAGTCTACACGGACAGAATATTAGGGTCTGTTGCTGCTGCTTTAATTTGTATGTGCTACAGGCTGAAGCTAATGCTGCTGCTGCTGCTGGTAATAGGCCTGGCCAAGAAGGAAAAGAGTTTTCAGGCCTCATTTGACTTTTCACTTCCAACGTCATTTGGAAATTGTAGAGAGCTACAGTGTAGACAGGGACACACTACAGGAACTCTGCAATATTTGCTGTCTTCAACCTAGAGCCAGAGCCAACTGAGGGGAACCCATCCCAGTGGAGACAAAGGTATATGTAGCTCTTAGAATCTTAGTTAAAGGTACCTTTCAGAGACCAATAGGGAGCATGCTGGGGGTGTCTCAGGCATCAGCATTCAGGATCCTCCACCAATTCCTGAATGCTATACTCCCACATGCCAGTGACCACATATATTTTCCCCATAGTTCTGAGGAGAGGGCCAAAAATATGGAGGAGTTCCACCATGTAGCACACTACCCTAAACTACTGGGTGCCATAGATTGCACAAATATAGAAATGAAGGCACCACCTGGGGAACAGAATAGGATCTACATTAACAGAAAGGGTTACCACTCTATCAACTCCCAAGTTGTGTGTAATGCCAGGGGAATCATCTTGAACATGTACTGACAACCCTGGCAGTTACCCTGACTCACATATCTGGCACACCTCCCAACTGTAGCAGAAGTTTGCTATGGGGGAACATCCCACAGGTCACCTATTGGGGGATGCAGAAATGTACACACACCCATGGAAGAGCACCATAATGAGGTACACACTCAAACCAGAGATATCATAGAGCATGTGATTGGTTTGCTGAAGTCACGGTTCTGGTGCCTAGATCCATCTCTGGGAGTCCTGCAGCACAATCCATGGATAAGTATAGACATATTCACAGTATAAGCCATGCTATACAACATCATCCTGAGAAAGCAGTTCAGCAGGATCAGCGAAGGGAAAGGGCTCACATCCCAGCACCAATGTGAAGATCACCATAGCCACAGGCAGATGAGGATTCAGAGAGGGAACCACCAGCTGCTGTGGGTTTAAACAGATGTAGGTGTTCTCATTATGCCCTTGCATTGGATAAGAGAAAATGCATAGCACACTCACTCACCATTTTGGGGCCTAAAATGAGTAACATTGATACTAGGCATCCCACACAACCTGTACCTATCCATGTACTGGCTGTGTACTGCTTGCATCACACAGAGTCAGCCTGAACTACAACCGTGTCAACTGCTGCTTTTACAAGGTGCATCTCTAACTGGGAGTGTATTGTGTAATAATATAAATGAGTGACATATTGTATCACACTAATTGGTACTGTAAGCAAGTAAGAGGTGGAAGATTGGTACTGAAATGTTCTTAAAATGTGACAGCAGAGCTTTGTGTGACTTATATGTGTTCATTATTAAGTAGTAGGCCTCAGGCATCAAATATTCACATAGTCGTACCCCTGTAAAGTAGTGATGATCAATGCATGGACCAGTTTAGCACCCTACATTTCTAATAGAAATTCATTAAAGACAGAAGTTAAAAAGTAATGATACACATTGCAGTTTCTGATTTCACAACCCTCACACACCATTCACAATATAGTTGGGAAATTTTGATGCTATCAGTTGTGTAACTTTCCAAGGCCAGTATAAATCAAGGGTAATATTAGCAGTTCAACACCATAAATGCAGATCTAGTGAGCACTTTAAGTCATATGTTCACCCCGAGCATCAGACTCAAAGCTTATGCATCCCTGAATCCAAAAGATACAAAACAGGGATATGGTGCAGTTATCATCACTTGCACAGGGTGTTGAATGTGGGAGCAGGAGGTCTAGGCTGATGCCAAAAGTAGGTGAGTGTATGTGAGTAAGAAAGAGACACCAGCAGACATCTGGATAAACCAACAAATGGTCAGTGAGACACAAATGAGTTTAAAGCTGTATGATTGAACCATGTAACTGTTGTGTGTGTGTCTGTAATGGACCTCAAGGTGAAATTAGTGTGTGAGAGTATGCATGGATACAGTCAAGCTCTGTACTGGCTCTACATCTTTGTATGTTGGACAGGTGTGAGCTATGCATGGTAGAGGTGGCAGTTCATTGTTGTCATCCCTGACCATGAGAACTGGCTCCACCAGGCATTCTACTGGCACATCCATGCCCATGGTCAGATGTACTGCTACTTTCTGAACATGACCAATGTCTGCCGGAAGAGCTTCCTTCATGAGGATGCCCAGGACCATGACCCCATGGCCTGCCACATCTGGGTGTGGACTGCACACTAACTGATGATTCAGTGAAAGTACTGCCACTATGGGTGTGTGATTGGGTGCAACCACTTTGGCTGACAGCAGGTGATGCAGCTGAGCTACGCCCATGAGGATGCCGTTGCTCTCCCAGCAGATGGTCTATCTCAGACACCACGTGTTCTATGACAAACTCCCCACATTCCAAAGTGTCATTTTCCTGATCCTTGGAATTGGCAACACAGTGGAGGCATTCACACATGTCAGCCTGAGCCACATTTACAACCCTGAGCATTTCTCTGGATCACCTATGGGAACATGCTTGTGCCTCCATGATGGCCCTAAACATATGTTGAGTGGCATGGGAAGAGACACCTTCACCAGGTGGAGGAGGGACAGCAGGCCCCCTCTGAGTACCCCTAACATCCCTCCTGTGTAACACCACTCCCACTTTGGCTATAACCAGACTGCACAGGCATTGAAGCCACAGTAACCACACTTGCCTGATTAATGGCCTCACCCTCCACCTGTCCAATTTCTGCGGTGTCACTGGAATGGGTAGGCAGAGCTCTACTGGCTGTTTGAAATAGAATTGCAGGGAATGGCTGTATGTCAACCTCAGTGTCAGCTTCAACCTCTGCACAACCTGACTGTTCCTCAGTTTGGCCACCACCATTATCAGTGTCTGATAATACATTGACATCAGGTAACAGAGGGCCCACCCTTTCACTGTCATGATCACCTGTGATAAAAAGCAAGAAACACAGGACAATATTTATGCATACACTACTCGATTCCAATATTTGCTAACAACCTTAAAGTTGTGCCACTATTACAGTCACTACAGCAATACACAACAGACCTGACATCAACAGCACATACTAAAATGTTTCTTTCAACTGTTTATCAGCTCTGACATAAAAATGTGTGACTTACCATCTGCAGATGAGAGTCTTCTCTGTAAGCCAGATAAGTCTGGAAGAAGTTAAGCAGGAGGTAAGGGAAACATCATCAGAATTAAAACTAACACATGTGGTAATACTTGTACCTCATTATATATCCATTTATTACACTGTCAACATGGCCATGACTGTCAACTTATTCCTAAGCTAATAACTGTACCAGTTTCTATCCCCCCATAAAAAATGAAATGCATGTGGCACAAGTAATGCATTCTTTTCAAATGTTTTACTATACAACAGTATTCAATGTCTGAGACTGCAAAGCCTACCTGGAAGCATCTCCTGGGATTTGCTTGATGTCTCTGGCAATGTTGGTCTCACATCCAGGACATGCTATACTGTACTCTCCTGTGAGCTGTCTGGATCCCTAATATTGGCCAGGAACTCTTCATTGACTGTTAGTGGTGGTTCCCTAGCAGACTCACCCCCAGTAGCCATGTGATCATGGCCCACTGCAGCTGCCCTTCTCTGTGCAGAAGTGATAATGTCAGTGGTCTGCCGGTGCACCTGCTCATATGTACTACCATGGCCACTCACAGGATTCAGATCAGATAATATCTGTCAAATATGCATCCTACATGCAACAACTCTCCATCACCTTTCCAGCAGAAAAGCACCATGTTGTCTGAAGGCATCTACTATGACCTGGTTCTTGACATTGGTGAAGAGGGTTCTCAGAGGATTGAAACATCTTGGTGGCATACTCCTAGGTGTCCTACAAGACAACAGAAGGATAATACACATATTACATAAGTAAGAATTATGTATTCCCAGACAAAACAGAAAAGGTAGAGAGTCAGTTTTACCCCCTGTAGAAACATAAAACAATCTATAAATGTGAAATATGAACAGGCAGTATGCAAAGCAAGAAGAGTGCAGGCACAACATATCCTTGTTTGTGCTATAACAGCAACTCCTCTTTACTCCCTTCACCCACAGAAGAACAGACTATCCCTGTTTGTGCCAACACAGGAATTCACCTTTGCTCCCCCACCCACAAAAGAATAGTCAATCCTTGTTTGTGTCATAACAGTAACTCACCATTGCTCATTCCCCCCAGAATAACAGGAAAATGAAATAGTTTGCTAACAAAACATCTTTGAAATGATAAAAGGTCTGTCAAAGAAACTGTCCCTGAAACATTTGTATGTATTTATCACAATGAATTCCATTTTCATGTATTGGCAATCATGCATACCTCTGAAATGGCTTGGCAAACATGCCCATGCCATCAGTACACTTCTAAGTAATGCATAGAGATAAAACTGTAAAATCCGTTGCTTCAGAATTTTCTTAAATACATTTCAGCATATGCAGTGTGTTGCTGAACAAATGGAAGCATACTTTCTGAAGTTCAATTCTACTCTGTGCAGATATATTTCAAAGTAATAGCTCATCTTCACTGTCCGCCACATAAACAAGTCTCCTCACCATCAGTTGCCTAGCTGCATGACTGCCTCATTATATGGTATAGATTCGGGGCTGTTAGCATTGTGAAGATACAAATGAGGTGTGAATTCATTAGAATTGCTGAATCCCAAAAAAATGAATCCATGTAAGGATGTAAACATAGTACAATCACTCCCTCAGTCTTTGGTTTTAATGGATTGCAACTATGACTGATTAGTGTTTGGGAGAAGGAAAACTCATCAGGACTGCAGGCTACTTTATGTCCAGTGGGTGTATCAGGTCACATCTACAAATTGTTAGATGTAAGGTTGGAAATGCAAGTAAGCAGCACACAAGTGGTTGGTTCTGTTCCCTCACATCTAACCTGCCCTTTATTTTTTGGCAACTGCATATGATATTATTTATACATCGTATCCTCACATATTTTAAGGCCACTGATATAGAATGGCTTACGCACTGCATGCATCAGATTACTTCTCAGATACATGAAGAATGGCCAGCAAACACAGAAATGTAAGTCAGAGCTGTATATTTGCAAGCAACAATCATGACAGGTTGTGTGATCTCTAGGTGAACTACATCCAAAACTACTAAATGTACAAATAATACTTGTATGGTTTGATATCACTATAGATGCTGCTGCAGTTGGTTGCATACATATTGAGTTAAGTTCATTTCTGCTGAGCTGTTTGCATGGCAAAGTGGGTTAAGGCACCCATCCTGTGCTCTGAAGAAGCACTGGAATGAGAGTTCAAATTCTGACCTATGTAGTAATATCTCATCTGTACTAATATTTTCTAGTGTGCATGTCATAGGTTGCTTTTCCTTATTTCAGCTACCTCCCCTTTTCCTTCCTTTTCTTTTTCTTATTTTTTTTTATTGGCCAGTGTTTGTGCGATGCACCACTTAGTGCAAGCATGGGAGATGAAGAAAAATGAATGCCAGTTTTTGCTCTGTTTATCTCATTTGCAAGAAGTGCAGCAGTGTGCAAACTGGACAACTGGACCACCCAGGAAGCAGACAGGAACCAGTTAGCCAAAAATAGAAACCAGACGCATTCAATTAATACTAATGGTAATTGTACAAACCCAATAAGTTATGTTGCACTGCGGTTAACAACGAGACCTTAAGAATGATTAGTAAAAGAGGAAATGTCATATAACTAGTCCTATGGCAACAGGTGTTAAGTGTAGTGGTTGAGTAGAGTTGGTCCTGGGTTCTAGTACAGGGTGTGCAAAGTTAGTTTTACTGTTGTGACATTGCAGTTTATAGTAATGACCTGCAACATAGTCAAGTTTTTTCTCAACCTTCTTGTGGCAACAGGTGTAAGTGTAAGACTATCATACACAAGGTCCTGGTTTCAAATATAGCATATTCCATGCACCTTTACTGTTGTTAGACTTCCCATTGTAGTCACTCTCACTTATAACACTCGATGGGGTGTGGATAATATTAATTATATGTATGAGGGCTGCTCTACTAGTATTGTGTCAGTTATGTATTCATTTATCTATATATTATCATATGTATTCTCAAATGTATGACTTTGGGTATATTGTGTACTATATTCCTGTAAGTATATTTCTGTTATCTGGACTGCCATAGCCTTCACATTTGTCTAACACACATACACAATTTTTCTGTACATCCAGTAATCTTGAATTTGCTTTACCTGCTACTGTTGTGCTCCACTTACCATTGTGCAAACACGGTGCTTGGAGGAGTGCACTGCCAAGCACCATATTTTTGTGATGGTAAGTGGGGTGCAACATTCTCAAACAGTGCGCATTTGAGTTGGTGGGAAACAATCACTCTCCATTGATCCTGATCCATGGTAGACATGGCAGGCATTTCTGGAGAAGGTGTCAGAATTAGGGCACAAAGATGGGGTGTCCAGGAGTCCAAGATATTTTATTGAACTCCTAGTTAAACACCAAAGTGCCAGGCTTCTGCAGGGGGACTATTCTGACTCCCAGTATAAGTTGAAAGCTTGGGATAGTTTGACAAAGGCTGTAACCAATGTCATTAATATCCCACATACTGGTGACCAATGTAGGCATCACCATAATGACCTAAAGCAGAGGAAGATGAATACCCTTAATGCTTGGATCATGCAATTTTGGACTGCAGACATCCCACAACTGTGTAATCATCAACTACAGAGACTACCTGTAAGACGTAAAAGCTGAATATAGGCAAAACTGGTATTCATAATGGTATTTTGTTCTATTTTATCCACAGCTGCCATGGAGAAAGAGGTCAATGTTAGAACCCATGGGGCTAGATTGGTGAGGATGAGGGGAAGCATGTGGTATGTACGTAGCAGAAGACTAGTGTTATTGTACCCTTAAAAGTCAAAGATAGCTTTTTTGGTATTTTATAGAGTTATATCAACTTGAGCATGCATATGACAACTGTAAAAGCAAGTATGCATGCATTAGTCTGTAGCACAAATCAGGAGTACAATATTAGACTTTATTCGGAGGTTGTGGGTTCAAAGACCATACTTCCCAAGTATATAATACTGTTATTTCTTCAATTATGTGCAACTTATAGGTTTAAAGTAAAAACTCTATACCAGTGGCACACATGCCCTTCTGTAAACTGTAATCTGTATAATTGGAATACACATATGTGCAATATATGCACATGTCAAGGAGTACTTGCTGTGATCTGTAGTATAGTGTCCATCCATCAGGAGCTGTTAGTCTTAAAAGTAAAAGTTCTCTGTTAGGAAGTGGTAGTCTTAAAAGTAAAGGTTAAGATAATAGAGTCAAATAATTGTACTAATGCAATGTATGTCACATATGAAGGTATTATTCTTATCTCTTGTTTTCTCTCACCCCAATCCTTATCTTTCTTTTTTTATTTTATTTTTATTTTATTTTATTTGTTTGTTTTTGTTGTATTTTATGATGTCATCAAAATGTGTCCATGCCTTCCATGAGAACCACAAATTCTCCACAGCACAGTTGAGTAGGCCCGACCTCCAAGATCTGCCTGTGCCTCCTCCTCCACCAGCTACAGCAACATTTCCCAGCATGTGTGGGAGCCAGCTTGGTAGTACCACCTCTGCTGCCCCTGCACTTCCTGACCCAGAGGCAGATCCTGTGGTACCCTCCAAGAACAGTAGTGGAGATGATGATTTTATCACCTGCACCAAGATGCCAGGAATGGTGCTTAGAGTGATGTGCTACACTGTTGGTGCACATCTATTCCAGCTGAAGAGGCTGCTCTCCCTCATTTTATTCAGTAGTAGTAGTAGTAGGAAGGAGGAAAAGTAGACAGCAAGTACACCAGCAGGCAGTGAAGTGACATGACAGTGATGACAGCCCAGTGGGTGAGGATTCAATTCTCACTGTCATCCAGCCTGTTGGCCATGGGTTTTGGATGTCCCCACCCTCACCCCAATCATGATGTCCACTAAACTTTTGTGTCCATCACCATCCCTGTCTCTTGTCTTGTTTGTCTTATCTGTCTCCCTTTGCTTCCTCACCTACCCAACATACTGGCCCCAGACATATCTACGTCCCTTCCCCAACATTCCTCTCTCTCTCTGAAGAAAAGAAAAAATGTACACCTGTTCCACAAAAAAAAAAAAAATTCTTCCCATACATAGCCTTTCATTTCAAACGTGTTTTCTTGATATGCTTGATTAGGTCCAACTGGCTAAACAACATGATTGTGTTGTGGTCATCCCTCTTTCTGGAGGTGAAGTCCAAAGTCAGTTAATATTTTGCACATATGTTCACTTTACACTCTTATAGAAATGGATAGCTATGTTTCTTTCCTACCTCTCTCCTGCACATTCTTGTCCTGCTTTCTCTTTGCTCTTCCTCCAGCTTGATCTTCATTTCACCACTATCCTGTCTTCCCTATTTCTTTTCTTTAATGCATTATTGTGTGATGGTGTGTATTGTGCACCAATGTGCAGCAGAGGTAATGTAAAAGTAGTTAAAGTATTACATACAGCTGTATTCAATCCCAGTACCAGCTGGCCCCAAAAATGAATGTATCACTGAATTAACTGCATTAACATGTGCTGCCATAGAGTCACTTAAGTAACAGGTGTATTCAAGAGACTCAGTACTAACTGTCAGACTTTGTTCTTCCCCCCACCTACTCCCCATTTCACCACTTTCCTTTATACTCCATTTAAACACATTTAATCTGGTCAACAAATAGAATCACTCACAGCACACATAAGTAGCAGGAAAAAGCAATTGATCCCTTCACTTTTTGGGCTCCATTTTTGCATGGAGGTGTGCATTGCTCACCAAATGCTTCACAAAGCCACTTAACCATGCTGTGCTATGCCAATGCATAGCAGCACATCTAGTATAAACAATTCATTTCATTGCGTTATCAATCTGTAATGAAACATATTTTAAAGTATAAGATAAACTTGTATTCAAACCCAGTACCATCTGGCTCAAAAATAGGAATGCACTGCTGCCACATAGTCAGTTAAGCAATAAGTGTATTTCATAGATTTGACACTAACTGTCAGGCTTTAGCAATGTGGCTTGTGTTTGTATACTGATTACCTACATACAGACATGTGTATCTCACACGCATATGCACTTTGCTGTCACACAAATCTGCAGCTTGCCACACTAAGAAAATGTACATAGTATGCTGTACTACTGCTGTTTACTGCCCATTTCCTGTGTGTGATATGAAATTACAAGTGGAAACATTATAAACTGTGTGTCTTATCTAACAGTACATCACATATTTGCAATACATCCATGTGATTGTACTTCCCAAGCACTGCAACCCTGGGGTCTTAGTACCTTTTCCACACATATATCTACCACACTACAAAATGTAATATCAAATGTGTGCTATTCAATACACATCAATCTTGTAACATGCAGAACTACAGCTATTGACCCATACACCTAAAAAAGCCACATTGGCAAGGCTAGTGCAGGAATCAGCATGGACCACATCCACAGAAACATAGGTGACCTTCAAGACATATGACCCTACCCACTTTGGTTTTGCAAGGGTAGATCTTGCTTATTGACCCTTGTGGACTTCCTGGATACTGACCCCAAAGAACTGGATGAGGGATAACAGGACATAATGCCTATGTTGAGCTATACAAGGCATTTGACACTATCTGCCAATTCATGTCATAGTAAAGATTTCCAGTCTGGGAGTTAGGTCATACATTACAGATGGAAAGCCAAGTGGTTCAATGACAGAACACACACTCTCAAAATTGGGGACTGCACCACCACCACTAGCCCACTCACTAGTAAAATACTACACGGATCTGTGCTGGGCCCTCAGCTCTTTGGAAAATACTTCCCTGAAGCACACACAACAGTAGATGGGGTGTGGTTTACCAAGTTTGCAGATGATTGTTAACAGGATGCACTCATATGGAGTCCCCCAGTGATGGTAACATATTACAGAAGGGACTGGTACAGACTAATTATTGATGCCAAACTCACTGACTGAACCATAAAGCATACAATGACTCATTGTCCCATGTCAGTGATGTATCCACATGCACACACACACACACACACACACACACACACACACACACACACACACACACAATCTGCATTGTGCACATTATACATATGGACATCACATCCAAGAGTCGGGTAGTCATACCTCTGCTGTACTCTACCCTTATCACAACAATAATGGAGGACAATGCTCACATCTGTCTGTACCTCACCAGAAACCTGCAGCAATTAGAGAAAAGACAGGGTTGTGCCTGGAAGAATCCCAGGCCTCCAAACATGACATACATGGAAAGAATGACATACATGTCACTGTACTTCAGTATCATGCAGGCTGTTGAGAGTTGACATATGACTGCCCTGCAGAGCAGTTTCAGATGCTACCCTTCTGGAAATGTTGGACATCTGCATTTCAAATGGGACAAGATCAATTTGCCCCAGGGTTCTCAACATAGTCTGTGAGATAAACAGAACATGCTGGGGAGACAGATATATCCCACAACAATTCATACTCCTCTGTGATTGGATTCCACTGCATGTAAAGCAGTCCTCTTCAATGACCTTGTCCAAGTGCAACCTTAAGTATTGGTTGGGTGATTGTAAAGTCACCTCTGGGCTGGTACCTATGTCCCTCATGGACAGGGCTAGTTGGTGCTGCTTACAAACTCAATCTGCTAAACAGACTATCCAGCTATGCTTAATAAGGGTATTTGTATTTTTACACAGCTAGACTTCTAAACACCTTAGTGCTATTAGAATAATGGCCTCATATGAACCTATGAAGCTATGTGCCTATGCAGGCCTCCCAACCTGTTGTTCCCTACATGGCCTGCTGATGTAATTTACTGTAAGTTCTCCTGCAATCCTGTATAACTCATACTGGTACTGTGGCAGTTGTGTTCTGTAGTCTGTGTACTTAGATAGGTAGGGGATCTATTCTCACTACAGTGAACTCTTTGTATGTATCTG
>NC_056736.1:125484503-125497003 GCF_019279795.1 Protopterus annectens
CTTTGTGTGTGGGCTGTGTTGTGTTTGTTTGAGAACTGTGTGTGTGTATGTAATGTCCAGTTAACTATAACTTGTTGCTAGAGAGTAACTTAGGCCCAAACCATGAAGCTTGGGTGCAGGTAGCAAGATCCTGAATTCCCTATCCCTATCCACCACCACTTGTGAAAAGTGGTCATATTTTTGCCTCATATTTTGTTCTGTTCCTCATAAAATCTGTGGTTTTCTGGATTTTCAATTCACTAAATAATGACAGCCATTTGAATTTCAGACTTCATATTCTTCAGAAAGTACACGGTAACGCAAAAACATTTTATTCTAACAATTTTCTAAGTTTATAAGATCAATATTTGAAACGTGTCCCTATCTGGGGGCTGTATTATTCCATTATTGGCTTTATCCAGATGTTTTGTGCTAAGAAGTTGAGAGCTTTGGTGAGAACTGAAATCACTAAATGATAGCCATTTCAATTTCAGTCTTCCTGTCCTTCAACAAGCAGCTGATTTGGCATAGTGATATGTTGCTCTGACTGTAGTGCACAGTGTCCTGGGTTCAAGACTTGGCAGTGAAATGCATAGCAGTAGCACAGCATTTTATTCTATCAATGTCCAAGATTATACAAGCAATGTTTAAAATGTGTCCCTGGTTTTTGGGCTTCTCCCCCCCACCCAAATAAATGTTGGCTTTTTCCAGATTTCTTGTGCTCATATGCTGCAAAGTTGAGAGATACAGTTGAGTGTCAAGTGGATTTTACAAGGAGCTAAGAGCTTCAGGGGAAGACAAGTTTGGTGCTGCTTATGCTGAATCTGCTTGCATTGTTAATAACACAACAGGTAGTGTACTTGCTTTTGATGCAGAATGCTATTGTCTACTCCCACAGTATGTAGATGCATTGCTGATACTGTACTGTGTTGTACCTTTAAAGGGGTGGATGCTGCAGTCCTGAGAATGTCCTCTTTGGTGGAAATACCTAGTAACTATAAACCTGTTCAGTTTGTCATCAATTCCCTATTGCAATGTTACTAGCTTGTCATTTTGTAATGTTACATGGGCAATTTATTCCACAAGGGCAACAGGAAGTTTATTTGTAGATGAAACAATGAAATATAAAGTTGTTTGCTAGCAGCAATCTGTTCATTAGTTACAAATCTCTTTAATGTGAAACTATTTAGATGACTTTCACTTCTGCAGAGATTGTGCATATTTACTGATACTAGTGGATTATAGAAGTTTGAGTAGACTTTTATGATGGAAACGTTTTGAATCGGGCAGTTTTGTCATTATTGATGCATGCATTTTCTTTCATTGTTTACTGGAAATATGTTCAAAACAATAAATTTAAAATGCCCTCTAACAACTGTACTGTAGTATAATCTAATATAATCAGGAAGGTGTATCAAAAAACACATGTATGTTTCATGCGCAAGAGGCCTATGATTTGAAAATAGCCCAAAGTTAATCTTTATCAGCCACTGTCCAGATGTATTTTCTTTGAATGTGGGTTTCAATGCTGTTTCAATGAGTGTGAGTTTCAAGGGCAGAGAAGTTTTAATGCTAAGTTTATTTTCATTGTGAGACAGTATTGCTTTGTTTAGCAGATGCCTATTAGTGTTTGTGCTGTTAAATATAAAATAAAACATTTAAATGAAATCCAAATCATCATAGAAGTAAATCAGTAAGTAATGGGACACTGGAATGGCTTCAGGAGGGAAGCCCCATTCGACCATGATTTTGTGAGGGAGAAGGGCAGCAAACTCAAAGACAGCCCCAGCTGAACTATACATCTCCACTGTCCAGATTTTTGCAGAATGAATAGATTTTTGCTTCTTATTTCTGTTTCTTTCTCATAAAATTTGTGATTTTTCTGGTAAATCATTTAGGAATAAAGTCACTAAATAATGACAGACATTGAGTTTCAGACTTCAAAACCTTCAGAAAAATGCATGCTAATGCAAGACCTGTTATTCTATCAACTGTCTAAGTTTATACAAGAGCAATTTTTAGTATTGTCTGTGTGTTCCCCCAAAATAGTTGGCCTTGTCCAGATTTCCTGAGTTAAGAGGTTGAGAGGTACGAGCAAATAGATTGCTTTATAGAATTAGGTATATCCAAACCTCTCAACTGTCCCTGACTTTGGCTCAAAATGTTGCTCACCCCTAATAATCCCTCTGCAAAATGGAAATTTTGGAAGAAAGTGTGCAGGGTTTACAATTAATAAATAATTGTAATGATCAGAGTTATAGATTACTTTTATTTCAGAAATGCATGTAAATTCTCTTATTTTGTCAGCTGCTCAACTTAACAGTGCTAATATTACAAAATTTCCCTTCTTTGACAGGTTCCCAGCTATATTGTGTGGCTATTTTATATTTTTGCATCACGTTCTTGGTCTGTTTTTCGTAAAATTGTGTTTTTCTGTTAAATTAGTTGCAAATTATTAAAGATTGATGTTAGGACAATAATGACAGATATTTGAGTTTCAATTTTCATACCCTTCAGAAGACCTACTATTCTATTATCTTTCTAAGTTTATAAGAGCAATATTTAAAAATTGTCCTTATTGTTGGGCCTTTGTCCCACTTCTATTTATGGCTTTGTCCAGGTTTCTTGCTCTGAGGTTGAGAGATATGACAAATGTGTCAGGGCCATCACAGTCAGCCAGAGACAGTTCAAATTGTGACATACTTGTTGCAACCCACTCCCCCATGTAGTGACTCTGGACGTCCCTAAGCAAGGCAAGGAGCAGTTATGCAGACTATCCCCCCATCCAAGGTAGACACAAATACTACAGTGGCTTTTCATCTGTCCTTGATTTTGCAGAATGTTCTGGTTTTCTGTCATATTTTTATACTGCTGATTTATGCTTCGTATTATTCAGAAAATGCATGTTGTTGCAGGATCCATACGGATCACCGAATGGCAACATAACCGAAACAGATTCGACCGAGCATACTTGAGTGAAAGTGCTTTTCACCGAAAGGCACTTTCGCATAAGTATGCCTGTTGCAGAGATCGCACTACAATGGGGATAAGGGGAAATTCCCTTTTCCCCACTGTAGTGCGACCTTGGAGTGAGAATATTTAAGTGTGGGGGGGGGATTCTTTTTAAACACACTTTAATGAAAGCACTTTTTGGTGAAAGCGCTTTCATTAAAGTGTGTTCAGTGATTGTGGATTTGGACTATTGAACTTTCATTCAATAGTCCTAGATCCGTTGTTTCAGTGCCTGTTGCTCTGTGTTTAAGTAGCAATACTTTACTGACCATCAGGTAAGCTTGTCTGAGATTGTTAGATGCAAGTAAGCTTTAATAAGCATACTGTTAAAGAATTACCAACATTGAAAGCCTTTTTGTCGTTGCCATGCAGAGAATATTTACATAACCAGATAATGTATAAGCCTTAGGAATTGAAATGCATATGACAGTATTTCTAATAAAGGACAGGATTACAGTATTTTCAAAAGCTCATTACATTTGTTGGAGACTTTCAGTCATCTTTGCAGGCTTTACCCGTAAACTAAAGAGAATGGTAATTTATCATGTGTTGTCCATAACCTGTGCAGTAATCCTTTAAGAAATTTATCTTGAGCTTGTTTCTTGTTTGCTGTTCATTTTTTACTTTGATCATGTTTCCCCCATGAAACAAGTAGATAGTTGTTGTCAGGAAGCAAACCTTTTTTGGATAAGAAACATTTTTACAAGTGGGGGTATCACAGAGATTGCTACTTTCAGCATGTTACTTGTTACTTTTATAAAGCTGAATATAAATTATAATTAGAACTGCAGTGCAAGGAGAAGTGGTATGAGTTGAGTTCAGCTTGCTTTTTTATACTTGATTTTGACTGGCATTCCAGTAATTTATTTAAAAAGTAATTTATTTTTTCATGACTCACAACCTTTTTGTTTCCATCTAGATATTAAGTAAGCTGTCATGCAGCCAATGCATTGAAATATTTGTTTTCTTCTACATTTCATTTTGTCTTGATTGGACTCTCATAATGATGGTTTGGTACCCAGGGCAGCGTATTTAATTAAGCTACCAGTTTGTGCAGTTTTGAGCATAGCTCCACCCCTTTCTCATTAGCCGCACCCATTCCCATTGGCCACAACCATACAGCTGTCTCCTGCAACCCCGCTCTTTGATTTGAAGTCACCTGCCGCGACTGTGGTACAGGTTGATTCCCCAGATTTCACATGATGTGTTGTCAGTGAGCCAGTTGGTTACCCATTAACTGATGTAAGGTTTAATCCCCAGCTTGTGGATTTTCTCAAAGATATCCACATGTGTGATTGTGTCAGAACTCTACGCCAGATCACAATAAGCAGTATGTACAGTCTTACCTTCATCCAGGCCTATTACATGAAATCAATGGGCTATGACAATATCCCAGATCACCTATGGCATGATTCAGCACATACACCATCTAGATATGGTTGAATACACACTTCAACACACCTTCCACATGGTCTCTGTTTCCTATGTTTGGAAACAACACCTGATGCGTACATGTATAGAGTCAGGATGTCTCAACATGTCATTATGGACTTCTTCTAAATGTACACTAGTAATATTCCAGGTGTGTGCAACAGACCTGTGTAAGTAGTTAATGCTACATCAGGTCTATTGCATCTGAATGATTTCCTGAAACAAGTCATCAAGGGCATGTATGATGACAACAGTATCATCTTATGGAACTTAAACAGGTCAAGGCATTTGACATAAATCCAGACTGAGGTATTCAATCAATACTGTCATATATGGCCATAAACAGCTATATCACCAAATGGGTATACCAGTTTATGACATACATGGCACCTCACTATGTTGAAATGTGTGACGTGACATATAGCTCAGGTCAAGTGAGCAGGCAGCTACATCAGGGGTGTCTGATAGGCCCTTTCCTGCCCAGTAGTTAAGTGATAGACATCACAGAAGACATGCACATGCTGTGTCCATGCAGCTGCCTGAAGGAAAATAGCTTGTGGTCAATCATTGACTCCAGCTTTGCTATTATTACAATAAAGACAGTATCAACACATACCAAAAACTGCTGCCTGTATTAAAAAGAGCCTGTAATCAGACCAATACGTATGTGACTTGTGTCCTGGGGTAGATGGTAAGTGGTATATCCACCAGCATGTCACAGTGCTGACTAAACCCTTGAATGTAACACAAGTACTGGATATGTGAAGGACATAGACATCAGAGGCCATAATAACTTTACGGTGCCCAGACGTCATCACACCAAAAACTGTATACAAATCATCCTTGTTCATGTACCTCCCTACACAGCTTACAGTGATGTGTAACTAAAGTGTACTGCAGTGTGCTGTCACACAGCTTATTGGCCATACCTAGGTATTCTTTCTGTGGAATACACATGACTGTATGATGGTGCGGAACACCAATCGATTTGTTAAACCAGATGTATGCCTGTTCTGCTTATGTACACACTACAGACTTAGGTGTTTGACAAAATTAATGTCAGGTATCTCTTCCGAAACATTGTGGATTGTGCCATATATATATGCCATGCACATAAAGCAACTAGCGTGTATAGCCCAGACACTCGCAGACAGGAATATCAGTGTCTCTTTAACACCTCCAACAAATATTACAGTGCCAGGACAATGTGCATGGTTACCCTCATAAGAGTGTGGATGCATCATAATAGGTGTTCAAGTGCATGCGTGTGTGCAGACTCATCTCTTATCACTCTACATCATATATATGTCAGTGCCATGGGAATAGTGGTAGTATTATTCTCATATTGTCCATGATTGTAGTTGGTGATTGTAATGTTTTCCATGTTTCTTTACTTGTGATCACCTTGCTGGAGACGTCTGCTGAGAGTATACTCATATCCAGGCATATAATTTCTTACAGCTTCACAATATGCACCCTACCCCAATTGTATGTCAGATCCCTGATAGATGTCCTCTGGATTATTCATGTAAAGATGCTTATCTCACAAAGTCATTCTCCCCATTATGTCACCTTGTGTGACAGTAACAGACAACACATTTTTAATGTACAGTCCATATTGTACCATGTAGATATGTGCTTTGTTCTGCTGCTATAACCATCTTCCACTGACATATCCTCATCTGCTGTACATGAGGTCACTTCATCTGCCCTTTTCAATGTGTTCATTCCTACAATTCATCTGTGCATCCCTATTCAATACACACCTGCTCTGAGTGATCTTTTTACATGGCACTCCCATGTCGCGTTACAGATCATTAACACAACCTCAGTACAAAATGTTAGGAAAGGGATATCACAATACTCTGCACTGTAGGTACACTGTCCTGTACTATGTTTGGACCATATACTCCACCTTCATACCTTTCAACTGTTCAGATATTCCCTGGATGTCTAGATATTTTTCTCTTTCAAGTTTGTGGCATTCTGCCTTATCACTCGAACGATACTGCACTGATGTAACTCAATATTATATACATTAGAGTTCATACCTCTCATCTGTCATGATTTGCACAGAATGTTCAGACTTTGTTTCATATTTGCGATCTTTTCCTCATTACATTTTTGTTTTTTGGCGAATCATTGTCACATCATTGAAGAGTGAGGTCAGAAACTGATGACTGTCATTTGAGTTTCAAACTTCATGCTGTTCAAGCAGTTCATGCTAATGTACAACCTATTTATTATATCAGCTTTCTAAATTTGATAGTGCAATATTAAATAACTGTCCCTATTTTTGGGCCTTTGTCCCCTCATTATGTATACCTTTGTCCCCGTATGTTGCTCATAGTGGATGACAGGTATGTTTGAGTTTCATTCTACCACATGTCTATGCAACATCTATGGCAATTAAGTCACTATTTCTGGTTGAATGTCCTTGTATTATGTTGGCCTGTGTAGAGATATGTTGAACTAACAGATTCACAGCTATCTGTGAAGCCCTGGTGGCCATTGTGGCATTCCACCAAATCTGCAGACCAAAGGTGATCTGTTTTACATGGAATTGATATTTGCATTTGCTTACACAGTTTCCTGGCCAGCAACTCTGCTGCCGGCCATGAAACTTAGCATAGTTGCACAGCAGCTCATTAATATGCATTGTGTGCTACAGTGAGCTGAGCATCATCACTCTAAAATGTAAACAGCCTACATGGAGTTTATTGAATCCTGGGGATAGAATATTTTTTTTATGTTCATGCATGATGAAATGGTAGTCTTTTTCAGATCTCATAAGTAAATCCATGACATCTCATCATCTTTTCAAAGCTTCAGATAAGGAAGACTGAAATGAAGCCTGCTAATCGCCGTTCACTAAATTTCCTGATTAGTACATTTGTTTGCTATTGAAATCAACATGTAGAGTCATTAAAGTAATGTCATGTATAGCTCCATTGTAATTATACTGTTTATCTATGCTGCATACGCTATTGAGAATGATTACTGTTGCACATATGTGTCTGCAGGATTCTTCTGCTCAATTAATGTGTTCAAAGCTTGTATAACTAAACATACGTTTCCTGTTTATTTTTTTCTACCAGTTTCATTGCTGATGTCATTTCACAAAAGTTAGATTAACAAAATGACCTTTAAAATGTATTTAACTTCAAACAAACGGACTGCATACTGATTTCCATGATCTTAACTCACCCTTTTATAGTCTGTGGCTTTACAAATCTTGCAGATTGACAGACGGTATTAATTTTACGGATATCAATGAAACTGGATTAAAGGGTTTTACTGACTGGCTGCTGTAGAAATTATATGAGTTTAGTGCATATTTGTTTACTGTTATCCAAACATTTACAATAAAGCATATCATTTGTTTTCTAAAACATGCACCCTGCTAAGAGCATTTTCTTAGATTTGCTTGTAGGTACTAATTTAAAAAAAAATCTGCATTATATATATTCAGTACACATCTCAACAGATATGAACCATTTGATTTCTGATATGTATTAAAAGAAATCTAGTTAAATCAAAAATGATTTTTTTGCAAAATACTGGAACCTTCTGGGTTGCCTGTTCTGGCTTAAATGTCATACAGGATTAATGGATTGAAAATGTATGTGGTGCTTCAAGACTTCAGACATTTTTATCTGTAAAATCAAATTTCAATCTAATCTTAGCAAACAACACCAAGGTAAAAAAGAATAAATATAAAAATATATTCATTTTGACTCTGATAAGAACACACTATACAAATGGAATAAAATATGACAAATTGAATCTGAAAATCACATTATATTATTCTGAACTAGCATCTCAAAATGATGTATTTTCATGACTAATTTTACTTTTTTTGCTGTATAGGAAAGCAATGGTTTTAACCATAGTATAAGGTTATGTAGTCTGCTGCCTGTGTTTCACTATACAATGTGTTCTAAGGATTAGTTTTTTTACTTACAGATATATGCATTGTCCTTGCATTCTGAATGCACCAGTAAAGACTTAAAAAGTTAAACTAAAACATTATGGGCATTCAGAAAACGTTGCTGAAATGCTGGTATGACCTTAGGAGCTTATTTACATATATCCAATGGTCCATCATTGCAGGAAGTTGAAAGTGTCTAGCTTTTTTTGGACTTTCTTGTACTTTTTACTGAATGGTTTGTCTTTGTGACCTTTGTATCCTGTGGTTTGGATGCATTCTTCCAAGTGCTACATACTATCAGATTTTAAAGTAGTTTATACTCGGTACACACATTACACAGATCTTTTTAGGCTTGACTAAACATAGGCCACTCTATGAAAGACGTTCCTTGTTTCCTCATTGCAGAGTCTAAAATGGAAAATATTGGAAATTCTCATGATCTTTACCTGCAGTATCCTTAGTACTGAAAACTTCAATAATTTCTGTATCCTTAAACCTCAGAGCAACTTAAAATAAGTGGTATATACAGATTTATACTTTATAATAGATAACATTTGCCACATTAGTCTATATAGTGATCATAACTTCAACATTGGCGATAGTGCTACCTGTATGACAGCTGTAATACTATAAGTATTGAAAGGCCTATTATGTTTGCAATATTGCTGATGACATACCACTGGAACTGTTTTGTTTGATAGATTGCAGTTGTTTGTGCTGCGCTGTTTCTACAGCACTAAGTTGTGAAAAGGATTTTGAGGAATGTTCAACATTGTTAGAATATACCAGTAATAGATAATGCCATACAATAGCATGCATTTTTGTTATTTTATCTATTCATCCTATTGCAAGACATATATGGAGCAGTGGCTCTGAAAGACTACTACCTGTACATCCTAGGGACTTCTTCCCTACACTCTAATAATCTGGGGGGGTGCCTTGCTGAAACAGGATATGGTGAAAATCATATTGTAAGTCTTTTGCATTTGATTCCTGTATACTGGTGTGTATTGAAACAGATTAATAAAAGAGTTATATACATGTTCTGGGTACATAATTCAGCTCATATAATAGGACAAAAATGATGGTAATATGCTGAGGCCATAAAAATAATTAATAGTTACGCTTTATGTAAAATTCATATCTAAAGTACTAATGTAAAGAGACATGAAAGAAGTGATTGATAGTTATGCTTTGTTTACACATTACAACTAAAGTAACAATTTTCACAAACATCTAAAATAATAAAGTGAACAAATGTGAAAGCTGTCTACCAGTAATGATGATATTAAATATTAAGTAAATATTAAGACATCTTGAAATAAATCAACAGTTATTGTCTTCATAAAACAATGAGTTCTTCAATGTTACTGCTTGTAACTTAAGCTAATTTTCTAAGCATGTGATATATATCTAAATATAAAGGAATGCATCATGCCTGCTCTGGGGCATAGAGGTATAAAGTTCTGCCTATGTCCCTGAGAAGCTCAGTTTTATTAGAGTTTTGGTACTTGAAGAGGCAGGCTGAAGAAGAGTGAGGTGGTTGCTGGCTGGCTAATGATCCTCATGTAGCCAAATAATTCCATGGAGCATCCTGACTGGAGTGGATTAGGGTTGGCTATCCAGGTCAGTGATGGCAGCTCTTGTGAGCCTGCATATATCTCCGAACACACACAGACAAACCCATGACAGCAGGGTACTAAAAGTTCTATTGTGATATGACAGTGATGTCAGCAACTGGGAGTGGGGATAAGGTGGCATTATGGTTGATCTTGTGTTGAGGGGAAATGGCTCAAAATCCTGTGGCCTGGAATACTGTGGCCTGCTGATTGGAAGGATTACCTGTTACCAAGGGCTAGATGGGCAGGTCACTTTGTGGTTATAATCTGGGGAATGAAGAGGCAGGGATAAAATGACTGGGCACATGCAGGATCAAGCCTGGAGGGTAAGCCAGATTTATCCACCCATAATGAACTGCAGTCAACTCTGTAGTTAAGCACTGGTATATTGAACAGGAGGAGGTACACAACACCCTCATGGCAGCCTGAATTAATGAATTAGTGAGAGCTCAAGCTGATAACGGTAGGACTAAGCTCCAAGAAGGTCAAGGAGCAAATGATAGTGCATTCTAAAAGGTGAAGGTCACAACTTTAGGTTTAAAGTTATGGAAGTTGTTACTTTTGATCATTATAGAGGAGGGGGCGTTTTAACAAAACTGAAACGTGTGTGTGTATAACAATAAATTAGGCAGGATGCAAGCTGGTTACAGCTACAAAAGCCTTCTTCAGTGGATCTGAACATTTATTGACTTTAAATGATTGAGATCATCCAATGCACCAAACAAATTTGAAACAGAAATCATTTTCCAAGATATTATGAACATCGCATGGCCCTTCCACGATATAAATGAATCTTAACCAGTTTATAAAATCCAAAAATTATAGATTTAATTAAAATTTAGTAAAGAGAAATATCTTCTCATAACATCTCTGAGCTATAAAACAGCTCCTAATACCACTGGTTAAACGAATGCATAAACCACAAAATACATGTTGTATTTATATAACTGGTGTTTTAACATCACCTAGCAAATTCAAAGGTTAACTAAAAATGTGAACTTCTTGCTCATTAAAATGTTGTCCGGAAAACCAAAGTTTAAAAGATCACTATTTAAAATCTGTACATATTTTTGGGTATTTGCCCTCCATTACTTTAGGCTTTGTCCAGATTTCTTGTGCCAAGAGATTGAAGGGTATAGTCACCCAGCAGGGTCAAGGTTAATTACAAATATATACCTTCTGTTAGTTAGTCAACACATTCAAATAAACCCACCAGAGGTTTGCCTTTTTACATACAGTTGTACATATATATATAGCTGTATAACGCCACAACTCCTTCTCATATAAACACCCAGACTGGAATGAATACAGTGACAAATTAGTAAAAGAAAAATATTTTTTGTAAACAGTTGTTACATGGCTGGACAAAAAACTCCTAATACTTCTCCTAGAAGCAGTTCATAAAATAATAATAACTGATGTGTTATTTCTGTGGTGGGTAAGCACTGACACTTAGCAAGGCCAAAGTTGCCTTAAAAATCTTCCTTCCTTCTTTCCTACTAAGTATTATTGAGAAAAGATCATGTTTCTCCAAATAGAGTAGAAATGCTCACCTTCCTAAAAATCCCTCAAACAATGTCAATGCCCCACCAAGTGGCTGGACAGTACAATAACAACCCAAACCATTTTAATGCTACAGAACTTCATTGTCCTATTGGGTGTAAGGCTACCAAATACAAAATCATTTTTTCCCCACTTGTCAAGGACATCTCAAACTGATTAGGCCCTCTAATTCCAATCATGTCAATACTGATAAAGTTAAACTATGCTTGCTGAGGAATGCCCAGATTTGTAAAGAAGGAGCTTTGTTTTTTATGACACCTAATGTCACTGAGGTGTAACAATATTTATTGGCTTTAGTGGTATCTGGTTTGCCCCAATAAATGGGCTGCACACAAGTAAATCACGCATTGTGAGGAACAAGTATTAAGAGGTCTAATATCAGATGTACTAATACTGTTAACTGTACTAAAATTTTTAGTTTTACATACCACTCTACAAAAGCTAGAGTGACCACATGGACTCATACCTCTCAGCTGTACAGATTTTCACAGAATGTCCAGATATTTGCCTCATATTTTAGTCTGTTTCTCCTAAAATTCAGGTTTTCTGGTAAATCATTGGCAAAGCATTCAGAACTGAAATCAGAAACTAATGACAGGTGTATGAGGTTTTAGACTTCATGCCCTTCAGAATATGCATGATAATACAAAACCTGTTATTCTATTAACTTTCTATGTTTGTAAGAGCAATATGTAAAATTGTACCTATTTTGGGGCCTTTGTTCCCCCATTATTCATGGCTTTGTCCAGACTTTTTGTTCTAAGTGACTAAGCAATTTTTTCAAATCAGAATTAAAGCAAGCATCTACCCTGGGTCTTTTGTAGTGCAAAACACTTGTGACAATGATCTGTCCTTTTTATATATAAAACTTCCTTATGGTGAAACAATATTAGAAAAAAAAATATTTGATGTGAGAGACAGAGTTGAGAATTTGAAATAGTTCATAAATTGTCTGCTGAAATATT